>NC_040878.1:78835425-78946194 GCF_003676215.2 Rhopalosiphum maidis | reverse complement strand
ATTCGATAACAGGAAAATGAATACACTATAATTATTAGTTGACTCCCTAATTCCTCTTTTAATTCATTTATTTAAGTCTCTTAAATTACTAACAATTTTAATCACAAACTTATCCTATTATTATTATATGGTTTATTATTACTGTGCTAACTTGTAAAGATTGCGTATTTCAAATAAAAGAAAAAATAACTCCAAAGTTTAGAATGAATCATCGAGTTTTGGAGATTTTTACATAATCTTCAATCTTTAACATTGGAAGTTTTTCTTCTCGCACAACTATATTTGGTACTTGAATGGTTTAAAAAGTTGGAAATTTTTAGTACTTTTCAGTAAAATTAACGCAACACCAGTTTATGACAAAATCAATTTTGTTTTTGTATGTAGGTATGCTAAATTAC
Source organism: Rhopalosiphum maidis (assembly GCF_003676215.2). Taxonomy (NCBI): domain Eukaryota; kingdom Metazoa; phylum Arthropoda; class Insecta; order Hemiptera; family Aphididae; genus Rhopalosiphum; species Rhopalosiphum maidis. Next base: position 78,945,796 of record NC_040878.1, on the reverse strand, counting down.
ATTTTAAAGCTTATTTTTAGTCAGCCTAAAAATTTTATCAAAAACTATATATTACAAACGTCTATACAAAAGCTTAAAATTAGTCTAGTTGACAATTTCATAGAAAATTATGACTTATCTAAGTCATAGTGAAAACGTCTTAAGTTTCTACAATTAAATTTGTTAGTCACAACCAAATAACAACAATTATTTGAGGAAAAATCATTATTTTATGAATATATAATGTGGTAAAAACTTTATAATAGCTCGTATAAAATTAAACTAAAACTTATGAGAAATCTTATAATAAAAAATTAAACATTATAGGCATTAAAATAAAAATAAATAATGTTTTTTTAACCACAAAATTATTTGCAAATTATTATTATTACATTTTAACCAAAAACTACGACATAAGATAATTAGGTTATTTGTTTTATAGTTAAAAATAATACAACAACATTATTAAATGTCGTAAAACCTAATCAGCCAATATCAACGATATATTATTGTATAATATTATATACCTACTATAATAATGTTCTTTTATAGTTCTAGTGCCCGATACAATATTATATAATATTATGATATTATAGTATATTTGTAAAATCTTTATCTAAACAATTTATTAATTTCAAACTATAGAAGTTATGATTTTCTTACCTAATTTTTTACTGCAACGGATCACCAACATATTTTTTGACTCAATTCATTACTTGAGAATAGAACTGAGTTGGACAATACGTTTGTGTTAACCGTGTTAAACTGAAAACAAATCGCAGATGCGTTTTAATGATGTTACTCATTATTTAAAAATTGTTATCTTATATGTGTTTTAATTTTTATATTACGTTAGATGATAATTGCTTAATAATATTTCTATCTTCTTAAATGTTGGCCATTGAAACATATTATTTTCATAAATGTATGTATAACGTATAGTGATATTATTATAATTCAGTTGGACAACATTTAATTCTAAAATAATATTTTATTTTTCTAAATCATAATATTATTTTAATTATTATTTATATAGTTAAAAAAAAAATTAAAATTAAAAACAACCATTCGAAGTATTATAGTAGTCATTATTAATTCGTAATATTGAGATTACAATAAATACTGTGATGAGAATACTTACTGTTTTTACTTTGACAATGTCGTCATCCTCTATATAAATAGACAAAAATTGTTATTTTATTCTAATAGTAAACAATATAATCGCTTTATTGCAGTTCACGCTTAATCATAATTTTAATATTGACAGTAATATAAAAAGTTAAAAGACATTAAAAAAAAAAAAAAATTGTAAGATAAATTTAATGTAAAAAGTTTCTAGTAAAAACAATTGAAGAAAATGTATTGATTAGGTATATAAAAATATAACGAATACAGAATTCGTTAAATATTTATTTAATTATAGGTCCAATAAAAATAAATTAATTTAAGTGATTTGTATGGTGGAAAAAATGTTTTTTTTTCAAATTTTAGTTTCATAAAAACATTTTAGGCCTGTGTTTTATACTATGATATGATGACATTAATTATAAGTTAGTTTTCTCCCTTGAGCAATCATTATATTATATTATGTATAATAATGGTCGTATCGATCTAATATTAATCAATTAACTACTATAACGTTGAATTATTATATCACTATGCTATTGAATAGGTAAACAATAATAATAGGTAAATTAAATTGTATTAAAAAATTGCAAATATAATTATTATATTCGTCCGCCTTGTATTTCCATTGAGGCATTGGACATTTCTGAACGGTTTCATGTTTAAAATGCATTATCTAAAAAAGTCTAAATTGGATGAATTTATTTTAACCTATTTCAATTAAAAATGTACACGAATTATCATACATTAAAATTACATAATGTTAAGGCGTTATAGGTACAATTTTATGTAACAACTGACAACAAATTCAATAATTAGATTAGTCATAAATATTTGTATTAAACGGTTCACATTACATAATGTTTGATATAATTTATACAATTGTGTGCCTATATTATGTATAATTGTCTATTGAATAATAATTAATAAAATAATTGGTACTTGATGACAACAGCCATCATGATTTGTAATGGTTATGTTAATGTGTTGGAACTAAATAGCAAATAATAGGTACTTAAACATCTTATGTTCAATGTCATAATTGAGGTGAATTTGAAGCAACTCAACGCATAATGTAATAATAATATGAAGGAATAATGGATCAATGTCACTGCAAAAATTATTTTGAAAATCAATTCAATGAAGATTAAAGCCTGTAATATATAAATAATAAGTGTGCATTTTGCATGCTCTCAATAGCTTAAGGCTTCAATTTAATGCTGAAAAAAAGGATTAAAAATTTTTAAAAAAAAACTGTGGACTTAGAATAATATTGTCTTTGATAATGTAATGTAATTGTTATTAAATAAATATTAATATTATTGTATAAATTATATATAAAACAATATGTATTAAACATAAAATATAATAAAACAGTAAATAAGTATTTAATATTTTTTGTTTTTATTTTTTAATATAAAAAACATATTGATCCGTATGAATTAATAAAATTGACATCCATTTATTAATATGATAAATACTAGAAGTATTATTTTAAAACCAGATTTCGAGTCATGACATATAATGTTGCCATAGAAAAAAAACAAAAAATATCTAGTTCTATAACTTAATAACTATGAAGCAATTATTGTTTTTAAAAATATTTTTAGTTATTGGTAAAAACATAATTTAAAAACTTAAAAAATTCTTAAGACTATGTACTTGAAACAGTTAAAATACATTAAAATTATAGCATGGAAAACATCATATCAGACAATCGGGAAAAAAATGTGTGAAATATTCATTAAATATGTGCTACTTATAAAAAATATTTTTAAAACTACCCACATGTATAAAAAAATGTTATACCATAATATAATTATGTAGACAAATTAAATAAGTTTATTTTCTTTCTCTCATAGCTATAATAAATCATTATATGCTAAATTTCTTTATCTATATATAGTCAAGTTCAAAAAAGTTAATTTAGTATAAAGTAAATTACGTGGATGTAACAATATAATAGTACTCTGCGAATCATTAATTATAAGACATTTAGACATCTAACGAAACTTTACTTATTGTGAATTAGTTTTCGGCAAAGGTGATTATATTTTGAAAAGAGCCATTTTAATTGGTGATTTCCGATTGCGGCCAATGCACACATTATAATAAAATGTTCGTATAGAATTTATAAAAGGCATAGATTAAAAAAAAAAAAAAATGTTAAAGTTAGTTCTTAATAACTCAAAGTGAAATATTTTTTATTTGCAATCTTAGAATTAATCGGTTTTCGTTCTTTAATGAACTAGAAAGCACAATTCGCGCCAAATATTTTTAACTCGTGTGAATGCACTGTATTATATTATTTACATTATAGTAGGTATACTATGTGGGACACGGTCGTGATATTGCTTTAGTTTTAAATGTTTTAATTATCACTAAAAACAGTATTTTCTATTTATTTATTACGGTCCGCAATCAGTATATGAAAAAAGTTAAAAATTAGTTAGTATGCCGAAGCAATGGTTTGGCATTTCATTAATTAGTTTGATTGCTTTTCTGATCGCCACAAATTATTTGCAATAATTAGATTGCAATAGATTAGCCGTATCTAAATTTGAACGATTGATAATATTTATAATACTATTGGTCAATTCACTATACAAGACTATATGTGACCACATATATAGATGAAAATAATATGTAAGTGTATTATGTATCATTATTATCACGAAGAAGACTATACACATATGGATTGGATAATTTAATGTAATTTAAGGAACATTAAACTTTTTAATCTCAAGCATTAATTCAAAGTAACTTGTAAGCAGTCATATGTTCTATGTCAATACCATTGTTGATTATTAAGTAATGTTCAATAACGGGAATATACTCGTATTTTGCATGTAAAGAAAGACGGTTTTGCTTGTCCTTAGAGTTTTGATTTTTTTTTTCAAAGATATTATTGCTTAGAATTCCGTTGTTTTTATATTTTTTCAAACTTAAATATCAACTGTATAATATGATATTATAAAAAATAAAACTTCTACAACGCAGAAAATATTATCTTCTATATCGTGTATTTATTTAGTTCTTTGACTATGACTGTAGTCTGAATGATTATTTTTCGTTTCACGAACAATTTATGAGTATTTGATATACTGGTACCCTTTTATGTGGCAGAGAAAAAATGTCGTTCGATATCTAACAATATTTTAAGTATAATTGTTATAAAGGATAGCAATAGATACTACGAAAAATGTTAAATTTTTTTTAGCGAAAATAGGTGAACAATAATTTTCTACCGACCGTTCAATATGACATTATGTAGTTTTATTAATTTTGCTCAAAAGAATACCAAATTTAGGTTTCTTAATTATTACTCATGTAGGCATAATTTACATTAATAATCGACATAATATTTTATACATATTTTATATCCCAACACTTATTGTAATGGTAGGTATTACATTCCTATAATAGTTATTACGATTGATTTTATAAATGTTACACGTATATGACGTAGGTGTCATATTTCATAAGTCCCTTACACTATCACACCATTCGTTCATGTATTTACCTATATAAATAATTTGATGTATAGGTAATGATAATAAAAATGAAATTAATGAGTTAATGAGAAACTAAAATATTATAAATGTTTTATGTTTCAAAATATGATACTTGTTATTTCATGTTTGTCTGTGGATATTTTGTTAATGAACTAATATAATGTATTTATGAATTCACAATAATCGGTAACACTCATTTGTGACTTAGGTTTCAGATTCTAAACAATAAAATACAAATAATTAAGTCAATTTCTTAATATGGCTGCACTAGCACAAGTCAATTATTATTATATCTTTAATAATACAATATTATATGGATAATATTTTTATGACATTACAAAATTATTGAGCTCAGAAATTTTTGGTGTAGTTGCATGAATATAAATATTAGAAAATAAATATTTTATATAAAAAAAAAATTTATTTACAAAATAAAATTGGTGAACTAAAATATCAATAAAAATACTCAAAAAATATACGTAACCTGTACAATAAAGTATAACTAAAATGTGTCACCATCAACGGAGTTGTTATTCAACCAATATTTAAAATGCGGGAATTAAGAAAGGCTAGTTAACAAGTTAAAAAAGTTAATCTTTTTAAACTTAGTTCATTAATTTTCTAATTAACTTAATACAATTTCAGGTTACACTATCGATTATAATATCTTTTTCTGGTTTATTTGAATAATTATAGGTACGTTTATTAAGAATCATTGTAAATACATAAATATTCTTTGATTTAATAATTTATTTGACATAAACGCTTACTGTATCAACCCCTAAGCTAGCGTGAAATAAGAAGGAATAATAGGGTACCTACAATTTTAATATTTTTAATTTTTAGTCGTATATTTGTAACTATTTAAAATAATTTAAAATGGCACATTTATATTTTTATCTCGGCATATCAGATAGTAATTGAAAAAAGATATTTTTTTTTATCTTAGTTAATTTAATGATTTTGTCTATACTAACTACTTTTAAATATTTATGAATAAATATATAATTTGTAAACCATTAATTTGTCACTGAGTTGTATTATGAAGATTTGAGCTTTTTCTCCGCGCCTAAACTAATTTTGTCTTAGTTTTTAAAGTGAAATGACATGTTTGATATTAAAAATAAAACTAAAGACTAAGATATAAGAACATTATCTGTGTTTGTACATTCGGTTGTTGTTATATTAACATTTTTAACCGAGTTACGAGTGTGTAATATATTACAATTAAAAAATGCTCATTAACACAAATATCATAAAAAATTAACTCGTATAAATAAGTAATATTCTTATTTTAATTTTGATGATAATTTTTAGTTTATTCAATTTAATATCTAATTTAGACAATTGATTCTGTTTAACGCAAATTTACTATGTTTTCAATTGAAAATTGAGAACAACATATTTGGGTGTATTTACCTTTCAAAATTTACCTAACTCTAATACTTAAGTAAAGTTTTTTTAGTAAGTCATTAACTTAATCAACATTGATGAATTTAATGACAAAGTAAAAATAATAATATAATGTTATATTACTAATATTGATTATTGTATATTCTGTACATATCTAATCATCATGTTATAGTCACTAACTCTTTAGTTTTTACAGTACCTATACTATTATATTATATTAATGAGTATTATTATAGTATTAGTATTGTAGTTAATGTAGTTTTAAAGATCGTATTCTATCGATATAGTTATTTTCCAATACCATTTTTCAATTTTTCACTTTTTTTAAAACACTAACATGCGTCTCATTTATATTTTTACAATCAAATCGCGAGTACGCTCCTGTCACTCATTTATAATATTATAACTGTATTTATTATAATTATTATAATTTCTTTTGCGCCACGAGTAAACATGCAGTTAAGCGTGGGTTTTATTTATTACTTTTTGACTAAAAACATTTATAAGGGCAATGGATTACTATATAATATTTAATTCAGATTTTCCGATGTCACTAACTAATATAAAATTTCAGATAAGTAACCTAAGTACTTATTTGTTTTTTCAAGTGATTTATTCCTATTAAATATAGGGTAGATTAAAATAAACAGATTACTTGTTTTAATAACTTAGTATGATAAAAATATTAATTTGACTTTTTAACGCTGATAGGCATAGGCGAACCTAGACACTTTTATTAGGGCAGGCCAAATGAAAAATATAAAAAATTCTTGACAACTTTTTATAGCTATTTTGTTTAATGTATATACAATGAATATATAATGGTATTATATGATGATTTGGTGTATATAATAAAATGAATATTTCTTTACAATTTAAATATTTAATAATAACTAAACATTTTAATAACTAATACATTTATTAAAGATATACATAATTATAATTTATTTTTTACTATTTAAATTATTATTATTAAAATGTCCATGGTTATATAATGTTAAAAAAATACATATTATATATGAATTTTTTTTAATGAAAGGTTATATTTTTGTATACGTAGTTTTAAAATTATTCCGAATTGTTTTCATTTAAATTTTGATAATTACACGCTTTGTCTTGTATCACGTGTCGAATATAAAATAAAAATTACGAAAATATTAATTTTCCAAAGAAATTATACAAACAGAAAAGCGATAAATTGATAAACTATAACTATCGATAAGATCAAGAAGAAACTCAAGAACGATTATGATCGTTTTTTTTATATCTAAAAAATAATCATTGACGAAAATAATATTGAACAAAATTAATTATTATCCGAGTTTCACACACGCGGTCTTTTTTAACAGTTTTATGACTTTAAAAATACATATAAATTCAACAAACAATAGATAATGTTTTAAATAGCATTAAATGATAGCTAGACTTCTGGACAATGAAGCTATTAAATTACACGAAATAATGTGAATTACTTACAATGAGTAATTTGAAAAAATTATACATGCTCGTCTTTTTTTAAACAGCGATGTGACTAACGGGGGTTAATAATAAATAATTATTTGGTGATGTATTAATGTGTATAACAATAATATGGTACTTATATTTAAATAATAATTAAAATATTTTGGCTATCCTCTATCTATAAAAAAAAAATATTCTAATTAATAATTACCTCTGTATAATTTTGTATAATGTTAACGCAAGAATCTTATGAATAACCGCTGTCGCCGGTCAATGATAAAAATATGAATTTATAGTAAAAGAAATAATATGAAAATATTAAAGTACGTATAATTGACAATCATTTTCTACGGGTATATCACCACGTAACAAACATTGCCGACTGACGATTAGTTAAGTAACTAATAATACTTGTTATAATATAAAAAAAAACGTCAAATGTCTAAATTAAACAATAATTAATAAAACCGATTATTCGACTGCATTGAATAGACTATACGACTCCATATTTCTATATCAATGTTAAAAATAAATGTTATTATTATGTTCATATTGTGTAGTATGTACAATTTTTTGATTTAAGAATTTATATCAAGTCCACATATTCGTACACTTCTAAGTTCTAATAGATACGAGCGGTAAAATAATCGTGTAGTAGGTACGAAACATTTAACGAAAAATTTCACAAATTTTATATGCGAAAATAAAGTTTTTAATTTTAAATAAATATACTATTAGCCATTTTAAAAAAAAATCACTTTATTATGTTATATTATAATCCTCATTTGTACCTATATAAATATAGTACCTGTATACTATGTATGATATTATGTTAATATATAAAACGTACAAATTTACACGTTTACGTGTATAAATATATTATTTATAATTCCTAAATAATTATTAAAATATATAATACATGTATGCAATTTTTTAGTCAGTATTAGGTCAGGCCATGGCCTGACCCGTATTTTCGCCTATGCTGATAGGTACAACTGTTTATTATGTACTCACTTAGCTAAAAATCAAATAAAACAATTTATAAATTTTGGTTTTCATTCATTATAATAATATAATATAAACTATATATAATATGTTATGATTAGATAAAACTAAATTAAAAGAAAATATTTGTATTATAATTTGTGGCCCTGATAAGGACCGTTTTAAACAAAAAATATACATCAAAATACATGCATACTATTTAAGTAGTACCAATTGATATATTTCTTAAACTTTCTTTTCAGTCTTTTTTGGTAGGAGTACGGCTTGGATGTTGGGCAGCACACCTCCTTGAGCGATAGTTACTCCGGACAACAATTTGTTTAACTCCTCGTCGTTCCTGATTGCCAATTGCAAATGCCTGGGGATGATACGAGACTTCTTGTTGTCACGGGCAGCGTTACCAGCCAATTCCAACACTTCGGCCGCCAAATATTCCATTACGGCGGCCAGGTATACCGGTGCGCCGGCTCCTACACGTTCGGCGTAGTTTCCTTTTCTTAGCAGACGATGGATACGACCGACCGGAAACTGGAGTCCAGCACGGGACGACCTGGTCTTGGATTTGCCTCCCTTCGATTTTCCTGCTTTGCCTCTTCCGCTCATTGTGATGCTTGTACAAATTTTCGACTGGGTAGTAGTAGTAGTTGAACGGAATGACGTGACTTAAATGATATTCAGCTTTACGAAATCCAGGGCTTATATAGTGAAATCTCCCCTAAATTCAAATGCATTAGACGTATAAAACAACGTTTAACGACGTAACATAACATGTACGACATGCAAGAGTCTATAAAAAGGATGGTGTTTTACATGAGCCGAATATAGAGTGGTCAGAGCAGATGTTTTCTACTCCGGAGGGTTGTAACACTAATATTGGGGTGGCAGCTACCAATGTGCGCACGTTTTAAGATCTTAAAAATAATATAAATACGGTAACCGTACTATAGAAAGGCGTCATTCGATTGAATCCTACCGTAGTACACAGTTTAGCACTTCAACAGGATACCCGATCGAATTAAACATGGCTCCAGGAGGTAAATCGGCAGGAAAGGCGATGAAAAAATCGTCGGGCAAAGCGCAGAAGAACATCGTCAAGTCTGACAAGAAACGCAAGCCTAAGAGAAAAGAATCATACGCAATCTACATCTACAAAGTACTGAAACAAGTACACCCCGACACCGGTGTCTCCTCGAAGGCAATGAGCATCATGAACAGTTTCGTCAACGATCTGTTTGAGCGCATAGCCACCGAATCTAGTCGTTTGGCACACTACAACAAGCGTTCGACCATTACCAGTCGGGAAATCCAAACTGCTGTCCGACTATTGTTACCCGGTGAATTGGCCAAGCACGCCGTAAGTGAAGGAACAAAGGCAGTCACTAAATACACAAGCTCCAAGTAAAATACGTTATTTATAATATCCTGACACCTACTGCGATAGGTTCAAACTTAAAAAGGTTCTTTTAAGGGCCACCAATTATTACTATAATATTATTTAATGTCGTATTTTTCGTAGTTATTTAATCTTGTAAAATAATACTTGGTTATTTAGTATTATGATTATTAACTAGTTGTAATTATTATTAGGCACCGAAAAATAATTTACATTTTCAACACAGCTTAGGTAGCTATGTACAAATTGATTATATGGTTCCTTATAATTATATTGAAAATATTAATAGTAAATTTGATAAAATGATATACAAAACTATTAATTTGTCCTTGTGTAATTATGTGTACAAAAAAATTATTAACTACGCAACATCTCTGAATTGGTCGCATGTCTTCCGGTATGTATAATTGTTTACTTATCAAAACATAAAAGACATCTTATTATCTTAATAATTAGAAAAGCATCATGTAATTAAATGAAAAAAAAAAATTGCAATATTTTGAATTAATAAAACTGTATTAGATCTATAATCATATGGTGATTATAACCACGGCATACAATGTATAATGTAAATAATACTAAGTTTATAATAGAATCTAAGTTAAATAACAAAAATAACGACCACATAAAAATTACGAAAATATTAATTAGAAGTTACATATTTTGAGTCTTTGTCATTGCTAGTTGTCGTTAAATTCTGAAAGTCTCGATACAAAATATTTTATAAAAATATATTATTATAAAAAGGTTGACAAGTGGGTACCACTCTGCTGTACAGTGGGTTACTGTAATTTTGATTTATTAAATTTGTATTCAATATATAGTCATCGCACAGCATCACTATGTCAATAATCATTTATGATACATTGAGGTTCATACTATAGGTGATCCATAGCAATGCACAATTAATTGTACCAGCAATTAATTATCCAGAATTTATTGCTGAACATTGAAATAATTTTTGATTTTAATAATTTAATCATTATATAGCGTTAATAGAAACGTTTTTTAAGTATATACTACTATTTGTATTGATTTAAAATAATAAATTGGTGGCCCTGATAAGGGCCGTTTTAAGAAGAACTATTTGTTAAAAATTTGAGTTTAAGCACGTTCTCCGCGGATACGACGGGCCAGTTGGATATCCTTTGGCATTATGGTGACGCGTTTGGCGTGGATGGCGCACAAGTTGGTGTCTTCGAAAAGACCGACCAAATAGGCCTCGCTGGCTTCCTGCAACGCCATGACGGCGGAGCTCTGGAAACGCAAGTCGGTCTTGAAGTCCTGTGCGATTTCACGCACCAGACGTTGGAACGGCAATTTGCGGATCAACAGCTCCGTGCTCTTCTGGTAACGACGGATTTCACGGAGAGCGACTGTTCCCGGACGGTAACGATGGGGTTTCTTCACTCCTCCGGTGGCGGGTGCGCTCTTACGGGCGGCTTTGGTGGCCAACTGCTTCCTGGGAGCCTTACCTCCGGTAGACTTGCGGGCTGTCTGCTTGGTACGGGCCATTGTAAAATAGGTGATATCAATCCACGACTTATCTTCAGAAGAAATGTATACACAATGAAACACGGTGAGACAAACACCCTTTATTTATACGATTTTCAGAGGGTTGCTAACGTAGTATGATTGGGCCGAGGGGTGTGGTCTCGCGCATTCCTCGGTGTAGGGTATGTGGATCGATCGCATAAATACCGCGTTGTCGAACGGTAAGTTACCATTTATCTCAACAAACCTCGTCTTCGTTACAACCACTAATACGTCTACAGCAATAGGTTATCATGACTGGTCGCGGCAAAGGAGGAAAAGGTCTTGGAAAAGGAGGTGCCAAACGTCATCGCAAAGTGTTGCGTGATAACATCCAGGGAATCACCAAGCCCGCAATCCGTCGTTTGGCTCGTCGGGGAGGAGTGAAGCGTATTTCTGGATTGATCTACGAAGAAACCCGCGGAGTGTTAAAAGTTTTTTTGGAAAATGTAATCCGTGATGCGGTCACTTATACTGAACACGCAAAGAGGAAGACCGTGACCGCCATGGACGTCGTCTACGCACTGAAACGCCAAGGTCGTACATTGTACGGATTTGGTGGTTAATCACTCAATTTACTTAACTTTTTTTAAAAAGGCCTTTTTTAGGGCCACCATATTTATTATATCGAAATACATCGTGTATAAATGTTACTTTTTCATACTTGAGATTTTTTTGAATAATATTGGTGTATTCTCACATAAAATATTTTTAATAGACATTTTTAGTCAAAATATTCCTTTTAAAATCTTATTGTGGGTATCGCGGTTGAAAAGGAATTATGTAAATTTATTATAATACTGAGTTAGAACAATATTGGAAGTTGGTCTAATATATTTTTATACCATAAACGTGCTGCATACTGAACATTTTTAATTTAACGTATTATATCAATAATAATAACCCATATAGTAAAAAGTAATTTTAAAATAACTTTAGAAATATTTTTGGGAAAATAATGAATATTTTTTAAACATTGTTTAATGATCGACATATATTTTAAAAAAGATTAAAAGGTTTTTTTTTGTTCGGAAAAAATAGTCTTCAAAATATATTAAAAAATTCGTTTTATTCAATTTTTAAAATAAAATTACCAACACGCAAATGCAACAAGTTTCGAGCTCTATTTTGATCGGTATATTGTTTCGCCTTTTAGAATAATTATTAAGCACGTTTTCTTTTATTTTATAACTATAAGCATGTATTAATGTAAAATTACATTAAAAATATTTAATTAATAATATATTTATATAAAATAATATTGCAATAGATAGATACCTAGGTGCCAATATTTGTTAATAACACGCTGGGTTAATATTAAAATATTTTAGCTGGCTGATGTTGTACACACCTATTTTCAGTTTAAAATCAAATTTCATTTTCACAAATAAAAATAAAAGAATATTATGATTAAAAACATCTATTTTATTCATTGTTCACGTTCATCTATTGTTATTGTTACAATATGTTGTATGTAAATTGTGAATGTTATTTCTTGGGAATCATACCTAAAAACGCAGGTACTTAAAGTCAAAAATGAAATCAATCATAATCTATAATATATTTCTTATTATAATGTATTTTATAATTATTTCAAGTGAATCCCGGTAGATTTTGGTTTCCTCAACTTTGTTCGTATACGAATACTTTCGTTTTAGATAATATATATGCGGAAAACATTAGTGATGTATGTAACATAATTTTAAAGCTTTTCGCTTTATATTTATTAATCTCGTCAGTGATGCTTAAAAACATAATATCTAATTAAAAGATCCAACTATTTTCGTATGTTTTTCATAAGATCGGTTGTGTAATTTTTTTATTTATTTGATTTTTCAAACTTTTTCATGAACAATTGAGAAAAGTGCTCGAAAATTTAAAAATCGCTAAATATGTGTTATAAGTTTGTTGCTTAATAATTTTTATATTAATAATAAAGAACGCAATGTCCAAGTTAATATATGATTTTTATTTTAAAAACCATTACATCATGTGCTCTCTGCATGACTTACATTTTAACTACAATTTTATAACCTTAAAACTGAAATCGCCAAACAATTACGCTACTATTCTTATCATATGACACATGATGCGATATAAACTTTTCTAATTAAAAAGTGATTTCTAAATCACTAAGCAGTAAATCTATTAGTAAAAAACAAAAAAAAAAAAAAAAAAAAACACGCAATAAGAATGAGTTAAAATAAATTATATGTGATACACTTATTAACATTTAACGCACTAAGTTTGTTATTAAAATATAATCAGTACACGATGTCATATTGTGCGGCGACTACTGTTGGTACAAAATATGGTAGAGCCAACAAAGGTTCAAGTTTGTGGTAGGCACTATACACAAATAATATTACGCCGTTATAATATTGTATTGTGAGTAAATATCAATACGTATAAATTATAATAATCATCAACAGATTGACGAGTGTTGATCCGAAGAGCATATCATCGCGACGAAAGTATAATAACTGGAGTATTCAAAGCGGAGGGGGACGTGATCCTCCGGTACGATAGAAGTAAATCGAAAAAATCCTAACCAACGAGAAGTGGGTATTTTTTAAATACGCAAGTCACGAAAGTGATTTTTTTAGGTGTATCAGAAAAAATTTGTGGTCCTGAGAAGGACCGTTTTAAGGGTGCGCGACGCGTGAGAAGTGATCGTTCAAAGTTTACTTCTTCTTGGGAGCTGCTGTTTTTTTCGTTGGAGTCTTCTTCGCTTTGGCTTTACAGCGCCCGCAGGTTTTTTCGGCTTGGCCGGAGATTTCTTCGGTTTGGCAGCCTTAGGTTTAGCGGCGACGGCCTTTTTGACTTTTTTAGCTGCCGGTTCGCCGGAAGCGGGCTTCACCTTCTTAGCAGAAGTCGACTTCCTCTTTACGGCACCGGGGGCTTTGACTTTTTTAACGACCGGCTTCTTTTTGGCCGCAGCTACCTTCTTCGGTTTTACCTCGGCAACCGGCAGTTTGAAATGTCCAGAAGCGCCGGTGCCCTTGGTCTGAACAACAGTGCCGTTGGCGACGGCGGCTTTCAAAAACTTCCTGATGAACGGCGCCAACTTGGCGGGATCGACTTTGTAGTTGGCAGCCAAGTACTTTTTGATAGCCGGCAAAGAAGAACCTTTCTTCTCCTTGAGTTCCTTGATGGCAGACGTGACCATCACGGAAGTGGTCGGATGAGACGCAGCGGCGGGCTGCTTCTTAGTCTTAGCAGCAGCAGCGGCCTTCTTCTTGGCCGGAGACTTTTTCGCAGCTGGCGATGCAGCCACTGGTGCCGGAGCGGCCAGAACGACGGTTTCTGTCATAGTAGAGCTGATGTCGAACGTAGTAAAGCAACTCGAAATCTTACAGTCGAATATAACATTGAACGACGGAACGGTTAGAAAATATATATACTGTACCGTACCGACTAGTAAACCGTTGTGATTCGCGCCATCGACACGGTTACGGTTGTGCAAACATTTTTCACGATTACTCAGCAAGAAACAGTTGTACGACTCTGGTTTTAAACTTTCCAGAAAGCCAACTAAATTTCAAAAGATCCTATATATCTAAATCGACGCTATCCGGTATCAAAAAACCACCACGGATCGTTATTCCCACGATCCCAACCGGGTTTTCGTAGACCATGTTCGATGGTGTACCGTATGACCGAAACCAATTTAAAACGTTCAAAAACTTCTTAGACACATTCTATACGAGTTTACCAAGACACGAGCGTTTGTAGATTGCAAATCGACCAATTTGCCGATGAACGGTGGCTTTTCAAAATCAAGGATTTTAGGTTACTGTTACGGCACGTTGTCATTCACGTTTCTACCATTGAAGTGTTTACGTTGCAGACTTTACCTATGAATCTAATATTAATCGTATTCACCTTAAATATTTTTTTTAAATAATCATAGTATTTCACCGTTTAGGGATTTTGGTCGAAACTCCATTATAAATAAACACAATTTAATTTATTTTCTCATCATCCGTGGTATCGTATCTGATACATTGTAGTGGGCCAATCGACAGTCGTTGTGCAGTGATGGTGTAGCCGTGGGCTTAATAAAATAAGATTTTGCAAACAATTTTAAAGTGCTTATTTATTGATATTATTCTAAGTGTTTTAATAAGAAAATTAGATTAAGCCGTAGATACTGTTTCGTGATGTCAACCGACGTGTCATTATAAAGTTTGCACGCGTCGTAAACCGACGTCGCACCTTACACCATACACAATTATATTTTTCTGTTATTCATTAGCATTTGACGTGTTGTTGTCGAACCTTGATGATGATATACTGTTTTTATATAAATAGAGTATTTTATTACTTATTATCTATGAAGACAAGAATTGATAGTAGCCGAAACTACCGGAGAACCTAAGATACCATCTAAAGCGGGCAAATATCAAATAACGTAACATTTCAATAGTTGTACTAATTAATACGGGGTGATTTTTTTTATCATAAAACACTCATTATTTCAAAAAGTATTCATGTTTTTGAAAACATTTTTTACATAGTTTTAAGTTGTTTAAAAAAACAACGTTTTTATTAAAAAATTATATTTTTAAATATTTTTTATCCTTATATTATTTTAAGTTTTTTACTTTTTTGAATGACGACATAGAGTTTTAATTTCATATTCCAAAGCAGAATAGTTTTCTGAGTATTTTGATACATACAAATCAAATGTAGGGCGAGTAGTTTATGAGTTATAAGTATTTAAAGTTTAGACTGCGCCGCCCGACAAAGCTTTAAATACGTATAACTCATAAATTACTCGCACAAAATTCGAATTTTATAAAAATTTAAAAGTACTCAGACAATTATTCTGCTTTGGAATATGAAATTAAAACTATGTTGTCATTAAAAAAAAATAAAAAACTTAAAAATAATATAATTGTTTAATAAAAGCGTTGTTTTTTTAATAACTTGGAACTATGTAAAAAAATGTTTTCAAAAACATGAATACTTTTTGAAATAACGAATGTTTTATGATAAAAGAATCACCATGTATAGTATAAGAACTGAAGGATTTCCTATAAACGATAGTATAGTTTGGTGTAATTCAGCTAAAGCTTACAATAATACTATTGCGATAATACGCAGTGATAAGAAGTTAATATTAATTAAAATGTTATATTGATTATTGTAGTGCAATATTTGGCAATCTAATTCGTGGCTGGCCTAATTTAATGATTTTAAACACGTTTTGTAAATATTCGTTCATATTTGCTTGTTGTGGGTAAGGGGTCTGGTGTGCCTTGCTTTCTGGACTGTTTTGATGAGTTGCTGGTTGAAGCGTGTAAATTCTAAAAACAATGCGACTCTTTAAATTGAATTCCATTCGTAAATTCTGATTTTAAAATATTATTACGATGTGATGGTAAACATACAAATATTTTTTTTGATACACTGTAATGTGTGCACATTAAACATACATACAATGTATGTAACACAGAGCGTATTTTATGGAAACGGGACATTTTTGCGGAGTATAACTTAGGTATGTCAGATAGGTATTGTAAACGGAATAAAAACCTGTAGAAAGAAAAACAGTTATCGAAATAAAATATTACGTGTCCTTCATATTATGTTAACGACACTTTAAGAACTTTAAATGTTATTGATGTGTACGGTTTTTAATTTTTAATTTAACGTAGGTATCGACTAATCGAATTATTGTATTATATATTTACACTTTTTAATCATAAAGTAACTGTTGAAGTAGGTAATTAATTTTTTGTATAAGGTAGGAACAAAATGAATGTCCACAGGGTAGGACTTTAAAAAATAGGTATCTTTTAATAATTATATTTTAAGTGGATAAATAACAACAAAAGTACTACCTCTATACAATACATACATAATAATGTATTTGTAATTCAATATTATAAGCGGTACGGTAAGCATTTAAAACATTTTTATTCAAATAAATTTTCATATGGTTGTGTGTAAAGTGTAATATTGTATTCTGTGGATTTTCTCTACAGTTCCCCAAAAGGTTATATACATTATAATATTTAATTATTATCGACAGGCTTAATTAAACGTTTATTAAAAAATATATAAATAATTAAAACAATTTTTTTACGGTTGTTTATAGTAGATAATAATTTTGTTTATCTAACACACACGTTAAAGTCGTACCTATAGTATAAATCTTAATGTGTGATGGAGACAAGTACAACACTACACAGTTATTGTCGATTTGTTATGGCCTACTATGTTGTAAAAAATCAGTGTTAAAGGTCACGGTAAAGGGCGGTTATGCATAATAAAAGCGAAATACGAAATGTGTGATGGCCCTGAAAAGGGCCGTTTTAATGGAATGGTGGTGTATTGAACTAAAGATTAGGCGCGTTCTCCGCGGATACGACGGGCAAGTTGGATATCCTTTGGCATGATCGTGACGCGTTTGGCGTGGATGGCGCACAAGTTGGTGTCTTCGAAAAGACCGACCAAATAGGCCTCGCTGGCTTCCTGCAACGCCATGACGGCGGAGCTCTGGAAACGCAAGTCGGTCTTGAAGTCCTGGGCGATTTCACGCACCAGACGTTGGAACGGCAATTTGCGGATCAACAGCTCCGTGCTCTTCTGGTAACGACGGATTTCACGGAGAGCGACTGTTCCCGGACGGTAACGATGGGGTTTCTTCACTCCTCCGGTGGCGGGTGCGCTCTTACGGGCGGCTTTGGTGGCCAACTGCTTCCTGGGAGCCTTACCTCCGGTAGATTTGCGGGCTGTCTGCTTGGTACGGGCCATTGTTGAATTCGTTTGTGTACGATTAGACGAACTGTAAAATACTGATGGTTCTCTGAAACCAAACACACTAGTATTTATATAAAAACGGATTCGTTTCTACCGTTATCATTGGTCGACGCGTTGTCGATAATCGGTAAGTGGGAGAAAACAAATGTAGCGTTTCGATTGGCCGTTAGTGCTCCGTGAAACGCATAAATACATTGAAATTTGTTAATCGAGCATCAGTCAACGTTCAGCGTTCGTCGCAGCAGTTTGTCGAGTAATCAGCTAGAAACTACATAAAATCAACATGACCGGACGCGGTAAAGGAGGAAAAGGTCTTGGAAAAGGAGGAGCCAAACGTCATCGTAAAGTGCTCCGCGATAACATCCAGGGAATCACCAAGCCCGCCATTCGTCGGTTAGCTCGTCGTGGTGGAGTAAAACGTATCTCCGGTTTGATATACGAAGAAACCCGTGGAGTGTTGAAAGTGTTCCTGGAAAACGTAATCCGTGATGCCGTGACATACACCGAGCACGCCAAGAGGAAGACCGTCACCGCCATGGACGTCGTGTACGCCCTCAAACGCCAAGGTCGTACCCTGTACGGTTTTGGAGGTTAATACGTCTCATTTGCGATTTGCATACATTGTTAAAAAAAAACACTATTAAAAAGGCCCTTTTCAGGGCCACTACTTTTTTTACATAACTCCACTGCCCCCGCAGTAGTGTACTGTGTCCAATATTTCTATTTGTTTTGTTCTAGTTCATATCAAATTATTTTTGTGTTGGTGGAGTAATAAGTTTTATGTGTGTAATTAGATTTGAAACACAATAGTAACACTGTTCTTTATAAGTGTGTATAAACTCAAATATAAAAACAATACGAAATTGATTTCTGTGTAAACCAAATTGGTGTTTACCACGAATGCTCGCGGGTAGGTTAAAAGTTAATATAGAAATCACTGGAATAATATTTAT
Organism: Rhopalosiphum maidis; assembly: GCF_003676215.2. Lineage (NCBI taxonomy): Eukaryota > Metazoa > Arthropoda > Insecta > Hemiptera > Aphididae > Rhopalosiphum > Rhopalosiphum maidis. Next base: position 78,926,648 of record NC_040878.1, on the reverse strand, counting down.
CACATATTGATATGGATTGAGACTAAAAAAATTTGCGGAAGGTATTTTTTCAATCTAATTGATAATGGTAATTTTATAGTAGTTTTGATGTAATACACTACTTTGTTACAGCTAATAGACAGATCCACTTTGTTGATGTCATAAGAATATTATAATATGTTATGTACGGACCTAACTTTTACTAAGTGAGCTCTTACTATGTCGGGATTCCCGAAGGAGAAAATAAACCTTCCTTCATTAAGGCTGCAAATGACTATCATATCACTCTATCTATCTATCACTATCAATGTTTTTTTTTTCGTGTTACGTCATAATTTTGTATTTAAATTATTTGATACATTTTTCTGACACAAGGAGATTTACGTTTTAGTCTATTATGATCCCTGAACACTTTATCAATCGACATAACTTACAATATTAAGACATATATTAAATACCAATTATATCGTAATATTTATTTATTTTTGTAGATTGTTAATGGGTACGCACACACAGAATGTATGTGAGTCATGCTCATTGATCTGGACTTTAATATGATAACTAAGCGCAGATAAACCTGACGACACAATAACAAGTATATATGACTACAGTATTTATTTTTACAACTTGTCACGATGATGAAGTTAGAAGTATATTCTGTACCAAGATAAAATTTAGCTCAACAGCGTTAGTGTAATTTAAAAAAGGAGAAGACTTACGCTACATTGAATATGATAAATTTGTGGCCCTGAAAAGGGCCGTTTTATTAGAAGATTAGGTGTTGCTTGCTAAGTGTGATTAGACTTTTTTCTCGGTTTTTTTGGGTAAGAGAACAGCTTGGATGTTGGGCAACACACCACCTTGTGCGATGGTAACTCCGGACAACAATTTGTTCAATTCTTCGTCGTTCCTGATTGCCAATTGCAAATGTCTGGGGATGATACGAGATTTCTTGTTGTCACGGGCAGCGTTACCGGCCAATTCCAACACTTCGGCTGCCAAATATTCCATAACGGCGGCCAGGTATACCGGTGCACCGGCTCCGACGCGCTCGGCGTAATTTCCTTTTCTCAACAAACGATGGATACGACCGACGGGGAACTGGAGTCCGGCACGGGACGACCGGGTCTTGGATTTACCTCCCTTCGATTTGCCTGCTTTGCCTCTTCCGCTCATGATTGTGTGTGTGCTTGACTGCTTTGTTAACGATTCGAACACTGAATGATGATTAAACCCATCGGTAGGGGCCATTATATAGCCAAAATTTAGAAAACAGTGCTGCGATTGGACAGTTTGAAACGTCATGACGATATTGCTTGACTTTGTTTGATATGCAACTACTACTAAACGATGTTGTTTTCCATCATCATTCTAATAATGTTTTCTCTTGGAAAAGCTACTATTTTTATCAGACACGTAACCGCTGTAAATCCTGTTTGTTCTGTTTTATCTATTAGAATTTGGCCAATGCCTGTTTGACGTGTCTCCTTGGGTTACTAATATATACCGTCGCTTCGTGTATTCCGACATCATTCGAGTTTGAATTATTTCACCGTCAACGACCACAATTCACAGAAAAATTATCAGCCATGGCTCCAGGAGGTAAATCCGCGGGAAAGGCGATGAAAAAATCGTCCGGCAAGGCACAAAAGAACATCGCCAAATCTGACAAGAAACGCAAGCCCAAGAGGAAAGAATCATACGCCATCTACATCTACAAAGTATTGAAACAAGTACATCCCGACACCGGTGTTTCCTCTAAGGCAATGAGCATTATGAACAGTTTTGTCAACGATTTGTTCGAGCGTATTGCCGCCGAGTCCAGTCGTCTGGCTCACTACAACAAGCGATCGACCATCACCAGTCGGGAGATTCAAACCGCCGTCCGACTCTTGTTGCCCGGTGAATTGGCCAAGCACGCCGTCAGTGAAGGAACAAAAGCCGTAACCAAGTACACTAGTTCCAAATAATTGACTTATATTATAACACTCTCTTTAAAAAGGCCCTTTTTAGGGCCACCAATTTTTCTATGATATACCACTGTTATAATCGATGATTATTTTTAAAATTTAAAAATTGAAATAATACTTTTTTTGTCGCGTACAAACCTCCTGTGAATAATTATAACAAAAATAATTTTATCCCGGTTAAAAACATTTGTTGAACAGTGAACACATAATTATCATCATAATACTTAACTTTATCCATGGGTGACTTACATATTTTAAAGTGCATCGACGCACTTGAACCACCGCATACATCTTGATTGAGCTTCCTATACCAAGCTTGCCCTAATTCAAATCTATATCCGTATAGATCCAAAGGTGGAAAACAGTGTATAATTGCCAATGTCCTTTTTTTTCAAAATCTGTTGATAAAGAGGTAGGAATCTGTACTTTTATTTCCGTATTCAAGGAGCTTGTCTTTATGAGATTGACTAATATTAGTGGGAGACCATATTTTTCTAGTATAGACATTAAAGGTTCACGATGAATGCAGTAGTAGACCTTTTTAAAATCAATAAATATCATGTGCACTTCTTTATTAAATTCCCTCATCTTTTGTAGTATTTGTCTTACTATGAATATTTGGTCAATCGTCGATCTATTTTTCCTAAATCCTACCTGGTAGTCTCCCAGTAATTTCTCTGCCTATGGTCTCACTCTGTCTAAAATACAGTTTGACAATATCTTATACGTGACATTAAGTAGGGCTATGTCTCTGTAATTACACAATTTTCTATCCCCGTTCTTGTAATTAGAACAAATAATTTTTCCAATCTTCGAGAATCACCTCCTTTACCCAAATCTCCTTCACCAACAAATATATGTACTCAGTTAGTTCATTTCCCATGTTTTTAACAGTTATTAGTAATTGAACAAAAAGCTTTGCAGTCGATTTTTGGCCCTTGCATAGATAGCAATACAGGAGAGTGGAGAATCAGACATAATGTGGAGATCAGTGAGCTATATCCAAAGTCAAAAATAGTCGACGATATAAGGAAGAGGCGACTCTTATGGGCTGGCCACGCATGAAGAAAAGAAAGAGCCCTTATTACAAGGTACTATGTGGCTCTCCAGAAAGCATAAAATCAGTTGATAGGTCAAGGTCGAGGTAGGAAGACTAAGTGTCAAAAGATGTGGAACAAGTTGAACCAGATACTTTTTGGCGAGTCATAGCGGAGGATATAAAGAAATGGCATAGCATATGATTATCAGTTTAGTCTTAAAGGTCGTTAACTACGGAGAAGAAGAAAAATAGTATGATTATAAATTTATTTATGGGTAAGTTTAACCAGTCGTGACCCATAGGTTGGGAAACACTGCTGTATAGCACTCTTTAAATAAATACATATTATATTTATTTAAAATTGTTTTGATATGTATTTTTTCAGAAATTAAATTAATACAATTTTTCATGATAAACCTATAATTTATGTTAAAAATAATTACTTATAATATTACAGGAAATCTAAGAACTTACGGTTTATTTTAACTTGACCTTTATTTAAATGTTTTGAATTGATTTGAAGATCATCTTTATTTTCTGCGATAATTAATTTTTAAATTAAATCAATCACTTACATATTTATACGTATACATTAGGACGCATTAAAACTATACTTAGGTCATAGTGAAAAATCAAAATATTTGATTAATAACACATGATAGTTTATTAGTTGAATATAAAACGTATTTCACAACGATAAGAAATAAGAACGTACGGTTTACTTCAACTGAAACCTTTCTAAAGTCAATTGAGATGTCTTCAATTTTTGCAATAGTTAATGTTTGATTTAAATCACTCGCATACGTATTTATATGTATACATTACTATATTAGCATCCATTTAAGTTAAAGGCCATAGCGAAAAAACTTAAAAGTTTAATTAATAACACATAATAGTTTAATAATTAAACTTAATATTCATTCTTTAAAATTTTCTCATAAAGAGAATATTTTATGTAGTTTGGTACACGAGTTTTCAACGTAAAAATAACATATGATTATTGATTAATAATATATTTACTATTTATAGATTATTATTACTCTAAATCAGTCAATTTACAAAAATATATATCGTATTTACGTTTTTAAATATTTAAACGCTATAAAATATTAATGTTAAATGTTATTGTACTTTCAAACGTTACTTATTTTTTCGTTTTAATTTGAATACTAAAATAAAAATGAAATTGTAAACACTGATAAGATTAAACATAATCAATAAAATTAATTGATTTACCAAAATAAATTAAAACATGCAAAAAAAGCATATGTGTATTATTTTTACATAATAATTATGTATTCATTTTAAATTTTGTTCATAAATATATTATATATCAATTATTTTGTTTAATTTTTTTTAATATTAAACTTTATAGCATTATATAGTACATGCTGAAACTTTACTCTTAATTACTTACTAAACTGCATTACATACAAGTAATTTAATAGTCCACCATCATCTATACAAAGAATAACATATCACATGTTTATAATATTCAAAATGGTGACCGGTCAAAATATCTTCGAAATAACGTCTTTGATAAAAATATCTTTAAACAAAAATATCTTTGAACAAAATATCTTTTATACTGATTTTTATAAGCTTATTAGCTATTATTATTATTAGCTTTCTTCAGGAATAGCTTGTCCAGTGTACTTTTCCAAGAACATTTTAAAAGTTGGATTTTTTAATTTAGTTAGTGGTATGTCAGCCTTGATTAATGTTTGACATAAATCGGTATTCAAAGTTGACTTACTAATCAAAGATGCTGAAGAGGATTTATTTTTTCTCAATTAATTTTCTTTATGTTTTAATGTATTTATATGCTGAGTTATTAGAAAACGTTGCAAACAAGATACAGATTGTCCACAAGCTACACAAAGTAACACATGTCCATCATTCTTAAAAGTTTCATTAGGGAATTATAAAAGGTATTGAGCTACTTTTGCTTTTTTTGTTGTAGGAATTTCAGACATATTTTTTAATAGTGTACGCGCAAAATTAACTTTAAAAGTCAATCGATACATTATGCGGAAATTCACTCATTTAATCAGAATACACTTTAAACAATAATAATGTTAAGAACAGGAAATTACCTGAGCATTCCCAGATATTTTTCTAGAGGTAAGGCATTTAATAAATAAATTAAGATTTGTTTATACATAATATTTTATAGTTCATTATTATGTTTCGTCGTTAACCTATTACAATTAGGTATTATTATTATACAGAACACTCAAACTACAATAAAATAAAATAATCCAGTTATTATTAATGCGAGTTTTATACTATTTATAAAAAATTAAAGTTTTCAGGGTATATATTTTTTGAAATATATACCCAAAAAATTATTATTGTGTTATGTGAGTTTATATTATTCGTTTAAATTTATAACTAGTTGTTTTTATTTAAAAAGAATATTTATTTTTAATATTGCATTTACCAGAAACTATAAACATTTCATTCACAAGTTAAATATTTTTATACTTTCAGGGAGATTTAAATATTTTTCTTCCTGTAATATTATAAGTAATTATTTTTAACATAAATTATAGGTTTATCATGAAAAATTGTATTAATTTAATTTCTGAAAAAATACATATCAAAACAATTTTAAATAAATATAATATGTATTTATTTAAAGAGTGCTATACAGCAGTGTTTCCCAACCTATGGGTCACGACTGGTTAAACTTACCCATAAATAAATTTATAATCATACTATTTTTCTTCTTCTCCGTAGTTAACGACCTTTAAGACTAAACTGATAATCATATGCTATGCCATTTCTTTATATCCTCCGCTATGACTCGCCAAAAAGTATCTGGTTCAACTTGTTCCACATCTTTTGACACTTAGTCTTCCTACCTCGACCTTGACCTATCAACTGATTTTATGCTTTCTGGAGAGCCACATAGTACCTTGTAATAAGGGCTCTTTCTTTTCTTCATGCGTGGCCAGCCCATAAGAGTCGCCTCTTCCTTATATCGTCGACTATTTTTGACTTTGGATATAGCTCACTGATCTCCACATTATGTCTGATTCTCCACTCTCCTGTATTGCTATCTATGCAAGGGCCAAAAATCGACTGCAAAGCTTTTTGTTCAATTACTAATAACTGTTAAAAACATGGGAAATGAACTAACTGAGTACATATATTTGTTGGTGAAGGAGATTTGGGTAAAGGAGGTGATTCTCGAAGATTGGAAAAATTATTTGTTCTAATTACAAGAACGGGGATAGAAAATTGTGTAATTACAGAGACATAGCCCTACTTAATGTCACGTATAAGATATTGTCAAACTGTATTTTAGACAGAGTGAGACCATAGGCAGAGAAATTACTGGGAGACTACCAGGTAGGATTTAGGAAAAATAGATCGACGATTGACCAAATATTCATAGTAAGACAAATACTACAAAAGATGAGGGAATTTAATAAAGAAGTGCACATGATATTTATTGATTTTAAAAAGGTCTACTACTGCATTCATCGTGAACCTTTAATGTCTATACTAGAAAAATATGGTCTCCCACTAATATTAGTCAATCTCATAAAGACAAGCTCCTTGAATACGGAAATAAAAGTACAGATTCCTACCTCTTTATCAACAGATTTTGAAAAAAAAGGACATTGGCAATTATACACTGTTTTCCACCTTTGGATCTATACGGATATAGATTTGAATTAGGGCAAGCTTGGTATAGGAAGCTCAATCAAGATGTATGCGGTGGTTCAAGTGCGTCGATGCACTTTAAAATATGTAAGTCACCCATGGATAAAGTTAAGTATTATGATGATAATTATGTGTTCACTGTTCAACAAATGTTTTTAACCGGGATAAAATTATTTTTGTTATAATTATTCACAGGAGGTTTGTACGCGACAAAAAAAGTATTATTTCAATTTTTAAATTTTAAAAATAATCATCGATTATAACAGTGGTATATCATAGAAAAATTGGTGGCCCTAAAAAGGGCCTTTTTAAAGAGAGTGTTATAATATAAGTCAATTATTTGGAACTAGTGTACTTGGTTACGGCTTTTGTTCCTTCACTGACGGCGTGCTTGGCCAATTCACCGGGCAACAAGAGTCGGACGGCGGTTTGAATCTCCCGACTGGTGATGGTCGATCGCTTGTTGTAGTGAGCCAGACGACTGGACTCGGCGGCAATACGCTCGAACAAATCGTTGACAAAACTGTTCATAATGCTCATTGCCTTAGAGGAAACACCGGTGTCGGGATGTACTTGTTTCAATACTTTGTAGATGTAGATGGCGTATGATTCTTTCCTCTTGGGCTTGCGTTTCTTGTCAGATTTGGCGATGTTCTTTTGTGCCTTGCCGGACGATTTTTTCATCGCCTTTCCCGCGGATTTACCTCCTGGAGCCATGGCTGATAATTTTTCTGTGAATTGTGGTCGTTGACGGTGAAATAATTCAAACTCGAATGATGTCGGAATACACGAAGCGACGGTATATATTAGTAACCCAAGGAGACACGTCAAACAGGCATTGGCCAAATTCTAATAGATAAAACAGAACAAACAGGATTTACAGCGGTTACGTGTCTGATAAAAATAGTAGCTTTTCCAAGAGAAAACATTATTAGAATGATGATGGAAAACAACATCGTTTAGTAGTAGTTGCATATCAAACAAAGTCAAGCAATATCGTCATGACGTTTCAAACTGTCCAATCGCAGCACTGTTTTCTAAATTTTGGCTATATAATGGCCCCTACCGATGGGTTTAATCATCATTCAGTGTTCGAATCGTTAACAAAGCAGTCAAGCACACACACAATCATGAGCGGAAGAGGCAAAGCAGGCAAATCGAAGGGAGGTAAATCCAAGACCCGGTCGTCCCGTGCCGGACTCCAGTTCCCCGTCGGTCGTATCCATCGTTTGTTGAGAAAAGGAAATTACGCCGAGCGCGTCGGAGCCGGTGCACCGGTATACCTGGCCGCCGTTATGGAATATTTGGCAGCCGAAGTGTTGGAATTGGCCGGTAACGCTGCCCGTGACAACAAGAAATCTCGTATCATCCCCAGACATTTGCAATTGGCAATCAGGAACGACGAAGAATTGAACAAATTGTTGTCCGGAGTTACCATCGCACAAGGTGGTGTGTTGCCCAACATCCAAGCTGTTCTCTTACCCAAAAAAACCGAGAAAAAAGTCTAATCACACTTAGCAAGCAACACCTAATCTTCTAATAAAACGGCCCTTTTCAGGGCCACAAATTTATCATATTCAATGTAGCGTAAGTCTTCTCCTTTTTTAAATTACACTAACGCTGTTGAGCTAAATTTTATCTTGGTACAGAATATACTTCTAACTTCATCATCGTGACAAGTTGTAAAAATAAATACTGTAGTCATATATACTTGTTATTGTGTCGTCAGGTTTATCTGCGCTTAGTTATCATATTAAAGTCCAGATCAATGAGCATGACTCACATACATTCTGTGTGTGCGTACCCATTAACAATCTACAAAAATAAATAAATATTACGATATAATTGGTATTTAATATATGTCTTAATATTGTAAGTTATGTCGATTGATAAAGTGTTCAGGGATCATAATAGACTAAAACGTAAATCTCCTTGTGTCAGAAAAATGTATCAAATAATTTAAATACAAAATTATGACGTAACACGAAAAAAAAAACATTGATAGTGATAGATAGATAGAGTGATATGATAGTCATTTGCAGCCTTAATGAAGGAAGGTTTATTTTCTCCTTCGGGAATCCCGACATAGTAAGAGCTCACTTAGTAAAAGTTAGGTCCGTACATAACATATTATAATATTCTTATGACATCAACAAAGTGGATCTGTCTATTAGCTGTAACAAAGTAGTGTATTACATCAAAACTACTATAAAATTACCATTATCAATTAGATTGAAAAAATACCTTCCGCAAATTTTTTTAGTCTCAATCCATATCAATATGTGATAAATATTATTCCAGTGATTTCTATATTAACTTTTAACCTACCCGCGAGCATTCGTGGTAAACACCAATTTGGTTTACACAGAAATCAATTTCGTATTGTTTTTATATTTGAGTTTATACACACTTATAAAGAACAGTGTTACTATTGTGTTTCAAATCTAATTACACACATAAAACTTATTACTCCACCAACACAAAAATAATTTGATATGAACTAGAACAAAACAAATAGAAATATTGGACACAGTACACTACTGCGGGGGCAGTGGAGTTATGTAAAAAAAGTAGTGGCCCTGAAAAGGGCCTTTTTAATAGTGTTTTTTTTTAACAATGTATGCAAATCGCAAATGAGACGTATTAACCTCCAAAACCGTACAGGGTACGACCTTGGCGTTTGAGGGCGTACACGACGTCCATGGCGGTGACGGTCTTCCTCTTGGCGTGCTCGGTGTATGTCACGGCATCACGGATTACGTTTTCCAGGAACACTTTCAACACTCCACGGGTTTCTTCGTATATCAAACCGGAGATACGTTTTACTCCACCACGACGAGCTAACCGACGAATGGCGGGCTTGGTGATTCCCTGGATGTTATCGCGGAGCACTTTACGATGACGTTTGGCTCCTCCTTTTCCAAGACCTTTTCCTCCTTTACCGCGTCCGGTCATGTTGATTTTATGTAGTTTCTAGCTGATTACTCGACAAACTGCTGCGACGAACGCTGAACGTTGACTGATGCTCGATTAACAAATTTCAATGTATTTATGCGTTTCACGGAGCACTAACGGCCAATCGAAACGCTACATTTGTTTTCTCCCACTTACCGATTATCGACAACGCGTCGACCAATGATAACGGTAGAAACGAATCCGTTTTTATATAAATACTAGTGTGTTTGGTTTCAGAGAACCATCAGTATTTTACAGTTCGTCTAATCGTACACAAACGAATTCAACAATGGCCCGTACCAAGCAGACAGCCCGCAAATCTACCGGAGGTAAGGCTCCCAGGAAGCAGTTGGCCACCAAAGCCGCCCGTAAGAGCGCACCCGCCACCGGAGGAGTGAAGAAACCCCATCGTTACCGTCCGGGAACAGTCGCTCTCCGTGAAATCCGTCGTTACCAGAAGAGCACGGAGCTGTTGATCCGCAAATTGCCGTTCCAACGTCTGGTGCGTGAAATCGCCCAGGACTTCAAGACCGACTTGCGTTTCCAGAGCTCCGCCGTCATGGCGTTGCAGGAAGCCAGCGAGGCCTATTTGGTCGGTCTTTTCGAAGACACCAACTTGTGCGCCATCCACGCCAAACGCGTCACGATCATGCCAAAGGATATCCAACTTGCCCGTCGTATCCGCGGAGAACGCGCCTAATCTTTAGTTCAATACACCACCATTCCATTAAAACGGCCCTTTTCAGGGCCATCACACATTTCGTATTTCGCTTTTATTATGCATAACCGCCCTTTACCGTGACCTTTAACACTGATTTTTTACAACATAGTAGGCCATAACAAATCGACAATAACTGTGTAGTGTTGTACTTGTCTCCATCACACATTAAGATTTATACTATAGGTACGACTTTAACGTGTGTGTTAGATAAACAAAATTATTATCTACTATAAACAACCGTAAAAAAATTGTTTTAATTATTTATATATTTTTTAATAAACGTTTAATTAAGCCTGTCGATAATAATTAAATATTATAATGTATATAACCTTTTGGGGAACTGTAGAGAAAATCCACAGAATACAATATTACACTTTACACACAACCATATGAAAATTTATTTGAATAAAAATGTTTTAAATGCTTACCGTACCGCTTATAATATTGAATTACAAATACATTATTATGTATGTATTGTATAGAGGTAGTACTTTTGTTGTTATTTATCCACTTAAAATATAATTATTAAAAGATACCTATTTTTTAAAGTCCTACCCTGTGGACATTCATTTTGTTCCTACCTTATACAAAAAATTAATTACCTACTTCAACAGTTACTTTATGATTAAAAAGTGTAAATATATAATACAATAATTCGATTAGTCGATACCTACGTTAAATTAAAAATTAAAAACCGTACACATCAATAACATTTAAAGTTCTTAAAGTGTCGTTAACATAATATGAAGGACACGTAATATTTTATTTCGATAACTGTTTTTCTTTCTACAGGTTTTTATTCCGTTTACAATACCTATCTGACATACCTAAGTTATACTCCGCAAAAATGTCCCGTTTCCATAAAATACGCTCTGTGTTACATACATTGTATGTATGTTTAATGTGCACACATTACAGTGTATCAAAAAAAATATTTGTATGTTTACCATCACATCGTAATAATATTTTAAAATCAGAATTTACGAATGGAATTCAATTTAAAGAGTCGCATTGTTTTTAGAATTTACACGCTTCAACCAGCAACTCATCAAAACAGTCCAGAAAGCAAGGCACACCAGACCCCTTACCCACAACAAGCAAATATGAACGAATATTTACAAAACGTGTTTAAAATCATTAAATTAGGCCAGCCACGAATTAGATTGCCAAATATTGCACTACAATAATCAATATAACATTTTAATTAATATTAACTTCTTATCACTGCGTATTATCGCAATAGTATTATTGTAAGCTTTAGCTGAATTACACCAAACTATACTATCGTTTATAGGAAATCCTTCAGTTCTTATACTATACATGGTGATTCTTTTATCATAAAACATTCGTTATTTCAAAAAGTATTCATGTTTTTGAAAACATTTTTTTACATAGTTCCAAGTTATTAAAAAAACAACGCTTTTATTAAACAATTATATTATTTTTAAGTTTTTTATTTTTTTTTAATGACAACATAGTTTTAATTTCATATTCCAAAGCAGAATAATTGTCTGAGTACTTTTAAATTTTTATAAAATTCGAATTTTGTGCGAGTAATTTATGAGTTATACGTATTTAAAGCTTTGTCGGGCGGCGCAGTCTAAACTTTAAATACTTATAACTCATAAACTACTCGCCCTACATTTGATTTGTATGTATCAAAATACTCAGAAAACTATTCTGCTTTGGAATATGAAATTAAAACTCTATGTCGTCATTCAAAAAAGTAAAAAACTTAAAATAATATAAGGATAAAAAATATTTAAAAATATAATTTTTTAATAAAAACGTTGTTTTTTTAAACAACTTAAAACTATGTAAAAAAATGTTTTCAAAAACATGAATACTTTTTGAAATAATGAGTGTTTTATGATAAAAAAAATCACCCCGTATTAATTAGTACAACTATTGAAATGTTACGTTATTTGATATTTGCCCGCTTTAGATGGTATCTTAGGTTCTCCGGTAGTTTCGGCTACTATCAATTCTTGTCTTCATAGATAATAAGTAATAAAATACTCTATTTATATAAAAACAGTATATCATCATCAAGGTTCGACAACAACACGTCAAATGCTAATGAATAACAGAAAAATATAATTGTGTATGGTGTAAGGTGCGACGTCGGTTTACGACGCGTGCAAACTTTATAATGACACGTCGGTTGACATCACGAAACAGTATCTACGGCTTAATCTAATTTTCTTATTAAAACACTTAGAATAATATCAATAAATAAGCACTTTAAAATTGTTTGCAAAATCTTATTTTATTAAGCCCACGGCTACACCATCACTGCACAACGACTGTCGATTGGCCCACTACAATGTATCAGATACGATACCACGGATGATGAGAAAATAAATTAAATTGTGTTTATTTATAATGGAGTTTCGACCAAAATCCCTAAACGGTGAAATACTATGATTATTTAAAAAAAATATTTAAGGTGAATACGATTAATATTAGATTCATAGGTAAAGTCTGCAACGTAAACACTTCAATGGTAGAAACGTGAATGACAACGTGCCGTAACAGTAACCTAAAATCCTTGATTTTGAAAAGCCACCGTTCATCGGCAAATTGGTCGATTTGCAATCTACAAACGCTCGTGTCTTGGTAAACTCGTATAGAATGTGTCTAAGAAGTTTTTGAACGTTTTAAATTGGTTTCGGTCATACGGTACACCATCGAACATGGTCTACGAAAACCCGGTTGGGATCGTGGGAATAACGATCCGTGGTGGTTTTTTGATACCGGATAGCGTCGATTTAGATATATAGGATCTTTTGAAATTTAGTTGGCTTTCTGGAAAGTTTAAAACCAGAGTCGTACAACTGTTTCTTGCTGAGTAATCGTGAAAAATGTTTGCACAACCGTAACCGTGTCGATGGCGCGAATCACAACGGTTTACTAGTCGGTACGGTACAGTATATATATTTTCTAACCGTTCCGTCGTTCAATGTTATATTCGACTGTAAGATTTCGAGTTGCTTTACTACGTTCGACATCAGCTCTACTATGACAGAAACCGTCGTTCTGGCCGCTCCGGCACCAGTGGCTGCATCGCCAGCTGCGAAAAAGTCTCCGGCCAAGAAGAAGGCCGCTGCTGCTGCTAAGACTAAGAAGCAGCCCGCCGCTGCGTCTCATCCGACCACTTCCGTGATGGTCACGTCTGCCATCAAGGAACTCAAGGAGAAGAAAGGTTCTTCTTTGCCGGCTATCAAAAAGTACTTGGCTGCCAACTACAAAGTCGATCCCGCCAAGTTGGCGCCGTTCATCAGGAAGTTTTTGAAAGCCGCCGTCGCCAACGGCACTGTTGTTCAGACCAAGGGCACCGGCGCTTCTGGACATTTCAAACTGCCGGTTGCCGAGGTAAAACCGAAGAAGGTAGCTGCGGCCAAAAAGAAGCCGGTCGTTAAAAAAGTCAAAGCCCCCGGTGCCGTAAAGAGGAAGTCGACTTCTGCTAAGAAGGTGAAGCCCGCTTCCGGCGAACCGGCAGCTAAAAAAGTCAAAAAGGCCGTCGCCGCTAAACCTAAGGCTGCCAAACCGAAGAAATCTCCGGCCAAGCCGAAAAAACCTGCGGGCGCTGTAAAGCCAAAAGCGAAGAAGACTCCAACGAAAAAAACAGCAGCTCCCAAGAAGAAGTAAACTTTGAACGATCACTTCTCACGCGTCGCGCACCCTTAAAACGGTCCTTCTCAGGACCACAAATTTTTTCTGATACACCTAAAAAAATCACTTTCGTGACTTGCGTATTTAAAAAATACCCACTTCTCGTTGGTTAGGATTTTTTCGATTTACTTCTATCGTACCGGAGGATCACGTCCCCCTCCGCTTTGAATACTCCAGTTATTATACTTTCGTCGCGATGATATGCTCTTCGGATCAACACTCGTCAATCTGTTGATGATTATTATAATTTATACGTATTGATATTTACTCACAATACAATATTATAACGGCGTAATATTATTTGTGTATAGTGCCTACCACAAACTTGAACCTTTGTTGGCTCTACCATATTTTGTACCAACAGTAGTCGCCGCACAATATGACATCGTGTACTGATTATATTTTAATAACAAACTTAGTGCGTTAAATGTTAATAAGTGTATCACATATAATTTATTTTAACTCATTCTTATTGCGTGTTTTTTTTTTTTTTTTTTTTTGTTTTTTACTAATAGATTTACTGCTTAGTGATTTAGAAATCACTTTTTAATTAGAAAAGTTTATATCGCATCATGTGTCATATGATAAGAATAGTAGCGTAATTGTTTGGCGATTTCAGTTTTAAGGTTATAAAATTGTAGTTAAAATGTAAGTCATGCAGAGAGCACATGATGTAATGGTTTTTAAAATAAAAATCATATATTAACTTGGACATTGCGTTCTTTATTATTAATATAAAAATTATTAAGCAACAAACTTATAACACATATTTAGCGATTTTTAAATTTTCGAGCACTTTTCTCAATTGTTCATGAAAAAGTTTGAAAAATCAAATAAATAAAAAAATTACACAACCGATCTTATGAAAAACATACGAAAATAGTTGGATCTTTTAATTAGATATTATGTTTTTAAGCATCACTGACGAGATTAATAAATATAAAGCGAAAAGCTTTAAAATTATGTTACATACATCACTAATGTTTTCCGCATATATATTATCTAAAACGAAAGTATTCGTATACGAACAAAGTTGAGGAAACCAAAATCTACCGGGATTCACTTGAAATAATTATAAAATACATTATAATAAGAAATATATTATAGATTATGATTGATTTCATTTTTGACTTTAAGTACCTGCGTTTTTAGGTATGATTCCCAAGAAATAACATTCACAATTTACATACAACATATTGTAACAATAACAATAGATGAACGTGAACAATGAATAAAATAGATGTTTTTAATCATAATATTCTTTTATTTTTATTTGTGAAAATGAAATTTGATTTTAAACTGAAAATAGGTGTGTACAACATCAGCCAGCTAAAATATTTTAATATTAACCCAGCGTGTTATTAACAAATATTGGCACCTAGGTATCTATCTATTGCAATATTATTTTATATAAATATATTATTAATTAAATATTTTTAATGTAATTTTACATTAATACATGCTTATAGTTATAAAATAAAAGAAAACGTGCTTAATAATTATTCTAAAAGGCGAAACAATATACCGATCAAAAATAGAGCTCGAAACTTGTTGCATTTGCGTGTTGGTAATTTTATTTTAAAAATTGAATAAAACGAATTTTTAAATATATTTTGAAGACTATTTTTTCCGAACAAAAAAAACCTTTTAATCTTTTTTAAAATATATGTCGATCATTAAACAATGTTTAAAAAATATTCATTATTTTCCCAAAAATATTTCTAAAGTTATTTTAAAATTACTTTTTACTATATGGGTTATTATTATTGATATAATACGTTAAATTAAAAATGTTCAGTATGCAGCACGTTTATGGTATAAAAATATATTAGACCAACTTCCAATATTGTTCTAACTCAGTATTATAATAAATTTACATAATTCCTTTTCAACCGCGATACCCACAATAAGATTTTAAAAGGAATATTTTGACTAAAAATGTCTATTAAAAATATTTTATGTGAGAATACACCAATATTATTCAAAAAAATCTCAAGTATGAAAAAGTAACATTTATACACGATGTATTTCGATATAATAAATATGGTGGCCCTAAAAAAGGCCTTTTTAAAAAAAGTTAAGTAAATTGAGTGATTAACCACCAAATCCGTACAATGTACGACCTTGGCGTTTCAGTGCGTAGACGACGTCCATGGCGGTCACGGTCTTCCTCTTTGCGTGTTCAGTATAAGTGACCGCATCACGGATTACATTTTCCAAAAAAACTTTTAACACTCCGCGGGTTTCTTCGTAGATCAATCCAGAAATACGCTTCACTCCTCCCCGACGAGCCAAACGACGGATTGCGGGCTTGGTGATTCCCTGGATGTTATCACGCAACACTTTGCGATGACGTTTGGCACCTCCTTTTCCAAGACCTTTTCCTCCTTTGCCGCGACCAGTCATGATAACCTATTGCTGTAGACGTATTAGTGGTTGTAACGAAGACGAGGTTTGTTGAGATAAATGGTAACTTACCGTTCGACAACGCGGTATTTATGCGATCGATCCACATACCCTACACCGAGGAATGCGCGAGACCACACCCCTCGGCCCAATCATACTACGTTAGCAACCCTCTGAAAATCGTATAAATAAAGGGTGTTTGTCTCACCGTGTTTCATTGTGTATACATTTCTTCTGAAGATAAGTCGTGGATTGATATCACCTATTTTACAATGGCCCGTACCAAGCAGACAGCCCGCAAGTCTACCGGAGGTAAGGCTCCCAGGAAGCAGTTGGCCACCAAAGCCGCCCGTAAGAGCGCACCCGCCACCGGAGGAGTGAAGAAACCCCATCGTTACCGTCCGGGAACAGTCGCTCTCCGTGAAATCCGTCGTTACCAGAAGAGCACGGAGCTGTTGATCCGCAAATTGCCGTTCCAACGTCTGGTGCGTGAAATCGCACAGGACTTCAAGACCGACTTGCGTTTCCAGAGCTCCGCCGTCATGGCGTTGCAGGAAGCCAGCGAGGCCTATTTGGTCGGTCTTTTCGAAGACACCAACTTGTGCGCCATCCACGCCAAACGCGTCACCATAATGCCAAAGGATATCCAACTGGCCCGTCGTATCCGCGGAGAACGTGCTTAAACTCAAATTTTTAACAAATAGTTCTTCTTAAAACGGCCCTTTTCAGGGCCATCACTTTTTTTAGGAAAATCAAATTCTTTGCTAGTATATTATCGTTAATTTATTACTATTTAAATATTAAATAATATATTAATAATTTAATATTTATTAGAATAATGATACGGAAATGAAAATATTTTTTGGAGGATATTAAAATCGTATCTTCGTGGTGTCCCCTGGTTAATGCTAAGTGGTTCTTAAAAATATTGTAAGAAAATTACATAAAAACATATTTATCCGGGCGGAGTTTACATCTAAATAATTTTTACCTGAAAGAAACACGGACCTAATTGTAAACTCAATAGCCTTTTTAAACTTTTTTTTTCTGGGGCCGATTTTACAATCGCCCAAAATTAAAGAGCCGGACTTAAATGTAGTTGAGGCCGGAGCGGACCAGACTTCGGATTACGACGTGATAGTGCCGATCAGCATGCGTGTAATTGTTATTTATTTATATACCACTATTTGTAATTATATCATAATAATAGAATGTGTTATCGTATTCATTTAATTGGCAGAAAAAAGTCTATAAGCAATCTAAATTTGCCGATCTCCTGAATTTTGTACCAACCGACAAATCGTGAAAAAAAACGCCCGTTACGCTCTCGCATCCTAAATAAAAATAGTGCTATTTTTTTTATATTTTATCTCTATACATCGAATTTTTATAGTTGATAATATTTTATTTGAATAACGGAGAAATGAGTAACATCACTCACGCGCCACATCACATCACTAACCGCCAAAATCTGATAGATACTATTCGACTTAGATTATTGATAAAATAGGTGAGGTTGGTTTTAGTTACCAACAATCGTCATTTGTTTTTCAACTATTTATCGTATAGAAAAACAAAAAAAAATATGTAAACCATAAATGTGGGCCATGTTTGTTTTATATATGAGTTTTTAAAATAAACAATGATTTATTAAATTATTTCTGTAATGTGTACTTAGTTGTTAATAAATTAAATAAAAACCAAACTTAACATTGTAACTTATAAAAAAATAATCACATTCTATCTACGCAACGTAACGTTTATACCCTTTTTTTGTGAATATCTCAACAATAACTATGATTTCTTATGAATTTTTAATAACGTTGTCATTAACAGTGATATGTATAATACATTTTAGTGATGCTAGCCTTAAAGGTAACAAATACATAACATTGATTTAGTAATTTTATATTCAAATTAAAATATGAGAGTGATATTAACTAACATTCATATGACTATATTTTATATTATTTGTTTATTAAATTTTAAATTATTAACTGACCTTATTAGTATAAATAAAAAAATTACAATGATATATTGCTACAAAATAATCAATTATTAATCATAATGTTTATATAATATGGACATACTATATTATTATAATGTATATATAATTACATTTAATACATTTTATTTTATTAGAATATAATGGTAAGTTTACAGAATACAGATAATAAATAGTAGATTATTATTATATAAGTAAAATAAAATAACTCATTATAACATTATATATAAAAATAATTTTCAAACGTAGAAAGGACTTATTTATTCGCTAATAATATTCCAAGATAATATTGGTAAATTAATTTAAATATACTTACATATTATGCTATAATTCTAAATTATTGTACTTTATACAAAAAAAAATTCAATCTTTTAATACTAAAAATACCTATTTTTTTTTTCACTGCATATAATAGTTAAATAATTTGTATAAGTACATGTCATCTTGAAAATTTTAACATTGGTACTGATTATTGATTAATCGTAAAAATGTTATATTTAGTAGAATAGTTACTATAAAAATATTTTTATATTTTGATTGGTAAATTGATTTTATTTTATTGATTTTTTATTTTATTTCGGTAAAGAAAAATTTTCTGGATCAAATACAAATTTAATTAATCTACAATTTTAAATTACTTATTCAAAAGAATATAGGTATATATGCGATTTTACCACAGTTCAGAAATATTAATACATAATGAAACTAGAATAGTGGGGTATATTTTACACGTGATTCAATGTCTCTAAATCTATATATTTAATATATACAATCATTAAATAGCTAAAAGTATGAAATAAATAAATCAAGTAGTTTTTAGTCTTTAGATTTATTGGTAATAGGTAACAACTTAATAAAAAGTTTTTGTTACGTAACATATTTGTTATTGAAAAATATGATATCATAACATATAATACATATAGATATTTTGAAGAACAATAAATTATAATAATAGTGTACGTTACTTCAGTTATATCCATTCAGTGACATACCTATCTTTTTAAAACCATTTTTAAATCTCTAATTGTATTATATTAATTTAATTAATAGTTTTTTATTGTATTTAGATTGCTGTGGTAAGGGGCGTCAAATTATTAAACTTTTCATTTTAACCCGTCGTTGGTACATATATAATTCGTAAAATGATTGCTACACTGTGAGCGCGGCGCTCACACTTTACTTTTTATATTAATATTAATTGATTAATTAACTTAAAAAATCAAACCATACCTAGAAATATGTATATTTTTATCCTTCACAAAAAAGTAAATTAACACTTTTTTATGTACAGCTCATAATTTATAAAATAAAAATAAAAAACTACAATCTTATTTCAAAAAATTATTTTTACTTTATATATGCTCGACGTATGCTCCTTACATATTGACACGGTCTATTAAATGGTATTGTCGACTTTGTCTAATGATAACTGATAGGAAACGGCAAATAGCACAATAATTTATTTTTATTAATATTTATAGACATGTTATTTGAAGGTATTTATCAGATTAATTCGATAATATGTGTACGAATAATATTCAAAATACTATCTGTGTGAGCGCGTCGCTCACATGTGCACCAACGACGGGTTAAAATGTGTTCATACAATTTAAACACGAACACATGGTAAATATATTATAGATATATTACTTTGCTTGTTTACCTTTGTGATATTTAAAAAGTAAGGTCAATGTAATTTAAGTAATAAAATAAAATTCAAAATTTAAAAAAAACTAAATTTATTTTACACAACCAACTTTTTTTTCTGAACTATAACTACCTTTATCTGCTCACACGAAGTTAACTTTTTTCTATGTACCTCAAACCTACACATCTATTTTGGGATTTATTATAGGAACTATTTGAAACCAAATTTTTCAAACTTCATAATTTTTGTTAGGAGAGAGTGAAACCTCAAACATCCCTCCAAATTTATCCTAATTATCTCAAGCCTTCATAAACATTTTGGAACTTTTTCCCTCTAAAAAGATTAATTATTTGAAGATTAATATTTATTTGAAAATATTTTTTTCCAATATATATAATATATATTATGTTTGTCAATATCATATTTATAATGTCTGTATATAACTTAACAGATGCTTTAAAAGGATCAGGACTTTTTAGTAAGTACCTAAGTATAAGATTCTGACACTGACTGCAACTTTATTTGGTTCACACATATTTGTTAAAATGACATGTTATCATTTCAAATATTGTATAACTTGTTTCTATGTTATTCAGATAAATTAGGCTTATATGTTATATAATAGTTGTATTTAATCTAATTTACAAATGAATAATTAATTTATGCTTTAACCTAATGAGCATTCAATTTAAATATAAATTAACTTGTAATATATTATTTTAGAGGAACAAGGATATATAAACTATTGTCTTATTGTAAGATTTAGTAAGTTACTTAATTTCTATAAATTAAAAGTACGTCATTGTCAAATGACATATTTTAAAGAGGCATTAATACAGCTTTACATTTAAATTTGTTTTTAAGAAAATTTGATTAGTTATATTCAACAATGAAGATGTTATGGAAATCAGTTAAAACTATTAATTTATTAATATTATGACTTATAGTTTATATAATAGGTATATTTATTAATTATAGCTGATCCCAAACGGTGTTGTTAATATAAAAATAAAATAAGTGAAACTACTTTGTCTAAAACTCAACAAATAAATAAACCCGACAAATCCTTCTGCAAATCCCTCTTTAAATTGTAAAATTTAAAAATTTAACTTAGTCATTTCGAGGTGCACATACTACTAATACTACTTATGTACCCAACACAACTCAGAACTATATTTTCGATTGACTTGGCTGTTGTTCGTATATTTACCACTATAAACTACAATTAGTACTAGTAGGTAGTTCACGCCTTCAGAACATCAGTCTTAAATCTTGACTCTTGAATAATCGTGATTGGTATAAACGTATACACTTTTGATTCTTGATTATTGTATATTTGTATATAATTCTATGTAAAAGTTAATTCCAATTATTTGACGTTTTATGAATTAGTTCATATCATATTATTATCGTTTGATCAGTAAGAAATCGTTCATCAGTAGTGAGCTATAAAAAAAACGTTACATACATGGACTAAGATAATTCTATTTATTAGATTAATAAGGGATTAGTATAACGAGAGCCATATTGTCAAGCATCAATGATGCTTTAGGAGCTTGGTAGTCTAATACGTTAAGAAAGACCTACCTGTATTCATCATAATATTATAGACTATCCGCTATCTAATCTAAAAATAGTCTGTCTACTAACTGCCTATTAGTCTATTATTCGTAAAAACCATACGAAATATGAAAATATGTTCTTATCTGTATCACGAAAATGAATAATATTATTATATAATATGTAAATGAGTTTTTTTTATGGATATTATACAAATAATCTGTAGAATTCATAAAATTATACCTATAAACTTACGAACGGTGACACATGAGATGGATAATATAATATCAATGTCTATATTGATAAATAATGCGTAATAAAAAAAAATTTTATTTCATAAATGACATGGAATTTTATGTGTATCTATGGATGACTGTAATTTAAAAATTAACTATTACAGAAACATCTAAGGAGTTTATAAATTATGTGAAAATGTATGGTTCTTGGAAACTAATTTACAAAGGTATATGCTTTAAAACTTGTTATCGTGAATTACGTATTTTGGTTTACACAGTGTTAATGATTGGTTATTTAAATGATTTAGCTTTTTCAAGTTAACCAATAATTCCAATACATGATAAATCTATACATATGTTTTCTTCTTTATTCCTATTATAGTTTGTCCTTAGGATTGTGAATAGTATAATAATATAGAAAGAGTGATAATTATAATTTAAATGTTATATCCAAGTTGTTGTAATAGATTTAAAAGAGGACCGGTATTAATATACATAGGTATATATATATATACCTATATATAAATAATTAATAATGTAAATTTATTATTTTAAATTATATTAATAAAGCTTTAAAGGCTTTAAAGAGTATTCTTATGCATTTATTTTGTGTTGTCTGAAGTTTTTTTCACTTTACTATGGGATATAATATTTTCATCCGAGCACAAGCTAGGTTTAGTTTACTATATTGATATGTAGTTTCTATGTTAGTTTCTAGTCTAAAATAACTCCAAAATATATAACTTCTCCATCCTTCTTATTCCGTGTAATGTTTTAATAATTTGAACTTGAGTTGGGTTTGTGTATCTGCGTATATAGGGTGAAGATATTTGCTTCGCTTTAAAGGGATTTAATTTGAGTTTCCATTTCTTATACCACACTAATATTTTAGCTATTTAGTGTTGTATTGAGCCTTCAAAATTTTATTCTGTATTTTAATACCATCTCTATATATTAGCAACTCACATATTTTTGGTTTTGGTATATCCTGACAGAATAATATATTGAACAGTGTGGGTCCAGGGATCAAGGACTGATTCTTGTTGGACTCCAGGATTTTTCAGATGTATACGTATTTGTGAATTGTAATGCCTCAGTGTCTATTCGTACTTGAATCTAGCGATTTGTTATAAATGGCCATAATATTATAGACATTGGTTAGTGAATCATTTTAGCTAGTTTGCGCAGGAAACATTGGGGTCAAACTTTATCAAAGTCATGTCACATATTGTGCAATGTTGATGTTCACACTCTTTTTTCGGATCAATAACTATTATTTCAGACATCCTTTTAGTTAATAACACGAAGGGTGCAGATATTTAATTCCGAATTGATAAAAGTTAGCTTGAGGTTAGTTTTATCATTTGGTTAACCAATGATTAATATTTAATTTATGACTAACAATTCTGGTTAATCCTTAACAATTTTCATCAAAATTAACTTTTATAATTAGAATTACATATTAGATTAATAAGTTAATCCTGGTAAATATTTTTTATAAGATAAATTAAATTTAGTACAGCTAAGAAATACTAAACATTTTATAAAATTCATATAAACATTATAAATGTTTAAAATAAAATAATAATACAAAATTAAACTTTCTAGAATATGAAATTAAATTCTTCGATTTTGCCAGTAAAAGAAAATATAATATGGATGGTAAATACTTATTGTTATAAAGTATAAATGTAAAATTGTTTTTCATAATAATTTTTATAAATAATTAATTTAATTCATCGCATTAATTGCATAATATATAGATATGTTTTTTAACATTTTTTTTTTACAATACGAAACATATAAAAACTAATGTGATCCACAAAAATTACATCTTTATTTTTTATTTATCACAGATCCTCCAAAGTCTCCAGAAGAATATTGTAAATATATCAGTAAGAACAAAATAAATATATATTTAATATATTTTAGATGTGAAATTTTCTGATGTAACAAATTCTAAGTCATATATGTCTTACATCATATATACCTTGAATGAAATGAATAGATTTGAGGAATATCTAAAAGAAATTAACTTGATATTAATCCAAAAACTTTTAAAATACAACTTTGCTTGTGTCGATATTTTTAAGTTTCCATATAGTTAACTAATTTTATAAATCTTTTTTATCATAACATTATTTACTATTATACTATAATTTAATTTAATATTTTTTAAGAACTGCTTCACAAGCACATACTTTGCTTATCAAAAATGCTAATGTATGGACCGGGAACATACAATATTAGGCCGTGCACCCGGTTACCAAAATACTTCGTGCATGCTAAGTTAGTGTGACCAGACGTCCCGTTTAAAACGGGATTGTCCCTTTTTTGGTCATCATGTCCCGTTGTCCCGACAAACTTCAAACGGGACGCTATTTATCCCGTTTTTAGAAGATAGTCCCGTTTTAATCCCGTTTTTTACATATTATTACATTATATTTTTTAAATAAATCAAACTATGAAACAAATCTAAAATAGTTTTATTACCAAATTTATAAATAACAGATAACAGTTTTCGTAAAACAAGAATCAAGGACTAATTCTAATGAACAATTTAATTAGCGATAGTGTTTAATAATAATAAAAGAAAATTTTCCTAATTGTTTAAAAAAAATTGTATTAGTTTTGAAATGCAACATTGTGTTGATAAATGATAATAAAAAATGTAATATTCCTAAACATTCGAACACTTTTATTATTTAGGTTAGGGTTAATTAACTCAAAAGAGTAAAGTAGCAGTAATAATTTACACTAACAAACATTTTGTGATTATTTAGTAGACACTTATATTAATGATGATTCTGATTTTTCTCCTGAAATATGTAAGCTATACTTATAATTCCAATATGTATTTGACAACGATGCGTGTGAAAGTTTGCATTCGAAATTAAATTCACTATCTATCCAAGAATATTTCAACTTTTGGAAATTTTGAAACAATGCCAAACAGATGCTAAAATAAAAATTTAATCTATTGTTTGGAGTCCTCAGGAAACAACCAAACAAATTAATAAAATAAATGTATACAAACCCTGATTACAAAATCAAACAAGTTGGAAATATCCAATTTTAATTTTTTTAAATAATCAGTTTTAAAAACCTAACTCTAACACTATAATTATTATACTATTTATTGATGTATTAATTATATTTCATATGTAATTTAAAATACAAATACCTCCAAATGGCTCCAATATTGTATTTAAAATTTTTAAATATTTTATTTATTTTATTAATTATAAGCTTTTATAAAGCTAATTTTGTGAACCAATGTGTGCTTGGATGCAATGGGGATACTTGAATTTAAAATACGACTACCTGCATTCGGGACACATCGGGGCAACTCCTGACCGACTTGTGTAAAATTATGTAAATTGTGTATAGCTCAACTAGAATTGGTTGGGTTCGCCGCGTAAATAGGTATAACTAGTGAGCTATGTGATGTAGTGATGTGTTTGTGTGTATACTTAAAATCTAAGGACGAATAGGTAACTGCATAATAAATGATAACTCAAATATAATCTGGTATAAAATATAATATATTAATATAGTAAATAAATTACGGCCCTTTTGGCCCAACAGGTAAAAATGTATATAATATAATAATAGACCTAACCCAAATGCCGGTTCTGCACAACCAGATGTAATAAAAATTGAACAAATAAATCGCACGAATAGAAAAATATAATAAATTAATAAATGTTAAAACTGCGTAGCCCTGATGGCTAAACAGAATAAAATATAAATATAATACAGTATAACAAAAATAAGTTATGGCCCTTCTGGCTCAATAACACATTATAGTATAGAAAAACCGCTATTAAAGCATGCAATAGCTGCTTAGTATAATTGATATGAAAAATATAAAAGAAAAGCCCTTAATGATAATTAAAGTTAGGAAAGATAGCCCTTTGGCGCAACGAGTACATATAATATATAATACTAAATAACAATGTAAAATATAACTCACACTTTGTCGGTGAACTGCTGGCCAGCCACTACATATGCCTGTAATACTCTAAATAAAATTCACACTCAACAAATATATACATAAAGGTATAAAATAACGAAAATACGGCAATGAATATGTATAATAATAGTATAATGTAAATATGGCAATTTAACAAATATATGGTGATTAATGCCCACGCAATAAAATATAAAAAGTATAATAATATAGATAAATATTTATAATTTTATAATAAAAATTATCAATTCGTAAATATATAAAAAAATATTGTTCGCGACGGCCTAGGTTACGACAACGGGCGGAGGAAGACAAAAATGGCGGTGGTCGTGTTAAAACAAAAAATAAATATAAAAATTACGACTGGCGAGTGTTTGTGTGTATGTGTGTCGATCGGTTGTTCCTCCGTGACCGATAGTATTTTACATTATATTTATATTAGGTACCTATATTATTTTATTATATTATATTATATTATGCTATGGCGGCAACAGCTTAGATATTTGATATTCAATATCAAATGTAAATGTATTTGATTGTACAAAATAAAATCAATTTAGTTTTCAATCAAAAATATTCAATTTTGTCAATCTAAAATTTCGAACACTTATAATTATAAATACAACTATGAATTTTGTTTAGATAGTTTTAAAGCGTTGTTAGAGTAATATAATTTTGTAAAAACTTATTGATAATTCTTTTTGAATATTAATATTTATCACAAATAAGAGCATTGTATTAAAAAAGCAAATACCTATTTAAAGTTTCAGATTTAAAGGATGAAAATATTAGTGAATATTATCGTAAGATTACAATATATTAAATTAAATTGTATTGATGCTCCCTCCTGACTATCCCAAATTAACTTTAAAGTTCCTCCTCGTTTTTTTAGATCACGTTATGCTTTTTTAATTCCTTCCCATCATACTAACTATGGTTATAGAACAATCCAATTGATTGAATGATGCGTTTAGCCAATGAACACCCTACCTTCTTTAGTCCATAATACCTATTATATTTAATGTGTGTTTTGTTAATTATTAATTACTTATGTCCTCAAAATGTTGTATTATTTAAGTTATATTAACTGATATTTGTATTACTTTCTGTTGCCATATATTGGTTTATTTAAATATATGTAAAATGTGATTGCACTTTTAGACCTTGTGCCCGTTATATAATAATAGCTAGTTTATAGGTATAAATTTGTAACAATTTAAATTTATTAAATATTTTATTGAATTTATACAGCTAATTTTTTCAAGAGTAAGGCCACATATTTGTTTAATAATTAATACTTAACGACAATAGATTTATAAATAATTATTGTATAATCATATTGTATAACCTTAAAAATATATAGTACAAATTTGTATTTTTAAAATAAAATGGTATATTATGAATGTTAGATAATGAGCAATAACTACTTTACATGGCCACATTCGTGTAATACAAAAATATTAAAAATATTTAGTTATTCTTTTGAATAGTATTCTTTTGTTTAAATTAATACATAAATAAGGTGTAGACTTATGTAATTTCATCATACATAAATCGAGTATTATTAATAATTTTTATGAATGGCATTAGAATAGTTAAAATATTTTGAAAATTATATCATATCAATAAAAAACTAATACAAATATTTTGTGAAAATTAAAGTTTTTAATAACGTTATTAAACTTTAAAATATATCAATTATCAACTATAATTATTTTCTTAACAGAAAGTCGAGTATCAAAATATTTTTTCTATTTTAAAGTGTTATTTAATATAATATTATTAATACTTGAAAAATTAGATAATTGTAAATATATTAATCGCTCTCCTTATACAATCTAAAAAAAAGAATTACACAAACAAATGAGTCGATATTTTTTATTGTAGAATTTTAATAACTACTAAACATTTTTTTTTTTAATAATTATATTTACCAAATATTTATGTTTATAAATCTACAGATTGGTTGAGTAAGTGAACTGATATAGTATACTTCTTATAAAAATGTTTGTTATATTAAAATACATATGTTTTTATTACGTAAAATATATCTACTTACATAAAATAATGTAAATTTCAAAAAAGTATATATATTATAATTTTGAAGTTGAATGAAATAGTATATCGTTGTCAAAAAATAAACAGATTCTAATATATTCCTACACTTCAAAATAGCGTATTATTTATTTATTTATTATAACTATATAGTATATTAATTATTTTGAAGCATAATATCATATTCACTTGTATAATATATTTTATAGATAAAAACCCCATGTGTAATATAAACTATAAAATATAGATATGTATTTATGTATAGACGTGAGCTTCACTTAGTGAAGACTATAGGTACATGACAAAGACTTTACAAGTTTTTCACAAGTATATTTTTGTACACAATGTTAGGTATATTGTTATGAATTGAATAACTGTATTTATTGTTACTAAAATTAACACAATATATCAAATTATATTGTATATTACATAGTATTTTAATAATATAATATATGGTTCTTAACACTAATTAATTAATTACGTTTATACATTCACAGAAATTAAAAGTAAGCCCATAATACTACTTTTGCTATGCTATTTTACATATTCTACCAATTTATAAAAAATTATGTATTTCAAATTCAATATTATATACCTAATACTTATAAGTAGTTATATTTAATTTAATATTGTTCAGTCGACACTTAAAGAAAATGTTTATATAAACACAAATATTGAAAAAAAAATTATAATTTAATTTACTGATACTGTGAAAATAGATTAATTGTATTAGAATACATTACTATTTAATTCTGAAAATATTAGTTTGATTTAAATATTGTTTAATATTTGTAGCATGTACAAGTAAAATATACGATGTATCTTATATTAAATATTTTTTAACTTTACGAGCAATGATGTGAAAGTATTATTATTATTTTTAATAAATAATATTGATAAAGATGTTATTATCTATATAATCTATATAAATTGATTCATTAATACAATTCAGTCAATAGTTAACAATTCACAATATATCTCAAAATTAAAATTCACAAAATATCTTAATTTTAGAATTCACTATAATATTTTCACCGAGATGTTAATTAGATAATTTTAGCACCACGTTTTTCGTACGAATCTATAAATAGTAAATTGGTATTAATTATTAATTTTTATTAAAAATAATTCTTTAAAGATTATATTCAAATTTTAAATTATATTAATTATTATATAAGATTAATATTGGTTTATATTGGTTTACTATCATTTCTTATACATAATTTAATACAGTTTTGTTTCTTTAATAAAAAAAAAAAATTAATTCAAAGATATTTCACAAAATATCAATTAATTATATATTATATATATATATATATATATAAATTGACAGACATTCATAAATGATATAATTTTAAATTCATGAAAATCGAATGCAGTCATAACAGTTCGCATATAATGATAGCATTCTTTCACATCAGTGCTTAAGTAAGGTCGTACGGTTAGGTTAGGTAATTGACAATTTTAAAATAATAACTAAATCAATTTTTAACAGGATCAATATATTATTCTTTTTTTCGGAGTAAGTATAATATTAGTAGTTAACTGATTTTTTATACAAATTAACTACCTATTTTATAATTTTTATACAACTAAAAAATAATAACTGTAGCCATGGATGGTATTAGACATTTTATAATATGTTAAAACTGTGTCATTGTTCCTCAACAATTTACAAATTTCAGTTTTTCCCACATTTTTTTTTAATAACATCAACATTTAAAATTGCATATTATATCCAAACATTTTCTATTCTTTCATTCTATGTTATAATTTAATAAATTATAAATATAATAGAATAATATATACTTTGAGTAATGAGTATTCATTATATTATCACAATATATTATACTATCGTTACTAATAATATTATTTTTTATCGCGCCAAACTCGTTTGGATGGGTGTATATAAAACCACTATATTACAGTAAAACCTCCATTAATGGACACTCCTAATAATGGACGTGGACACTAAAAACTAGTACCAAAATTAAAAATTACCTTTCATAAATGGACACAATACATATCAAAATGAATGTATAAGTAATAAAAATTTAAAATACTATATTTATATATTTCATATGTTCATATTTTATCTTATCTTAATGGTTTTCTTATTCAAAAAATGACAAATGGTAGCCAATTTGCAAATTTATTCAGAAGAGCAGAACAAATTTACCTCAAAAAAGATTACAGAGTTTTCTAATTGTACATAAACATTAAACATCTTTATACACTTTTTAATACATACTTATTATATAATAAATAATAAATTAATATATGTAATATGTATGTACCTATATGTATAATCAATTTTCTACAGCATCTCTCTATAGTGTACATTTAGTAATTTCTCTCAAATGTCTTCTATGTAGAGGTTTTCTCAATAGTGGACAACTCACTATAATGGACATTTTATAATTCCCCATTGCTGTCCACTATATAGAGGTTTCACTGTATCATATTTATATTGCGAACCTCTAATAAATTATTAAATATTTCAATTTCTATCGTTTAGACGTACCTTTAGATACGTAGGTATTTAAAATATATCCTGATCGGAGCTTACCATAATTAATTATAATTATTCGGATGCTAACAGTGCCATTATATGATTCTTTGTTTAACTTCATAAAATATATCCATAAAAATCCCACATGTTATTAAATACTCTAGATTACAGAAATAACAGAATAACAAAAGTACCAAGAAGTAAAAATTTGGACGATAAAAACTGATGTAAGACTTCAATATTCCACACAAAATTACATGAGTGATACTCATCTTGTAATTTGAAAATATATTTTATTGGTGGAGTTACGAAATCGAAGAGAAGCTTATATTAAAGTAGAAACAAGACTTGGATTTTTGTTTAAAGATAATCTTTTCAGAAATGAAATCATGGCGAAAATTAAAACGTTAATATCGATGTTTGAAAATAAATTAAATTTTGTCACTGGGTACTTTGTAAAGGAATTTATTCAATCTCGAAGTCTAATTTCATCTATTAATGATAAAAATTCAACAACCACTACATCTGATCAAATTAAATTTATTAAGTTTATGCAAATTTCTCGTGCTTTTAAAAATGTAGAAACGTGTTTGCATACAGTTTTGACGATGCATGTTTCAGTGAAAGGTCATTTTTAGTTCTCAAATAAATTGATAATAGATTAAGATCATCACTGCACCAAGAAAAATTGGATGAGTTGGGAATCTTATCTATTGAAAATGCCATCACTGCAAACATTAATTTTGAAGAAGTTATTGATGCATTTCCAAAAATTGTGAATATTTTATAATAATTAATAACTACCCGCGTACGTACAAAAATACCTATCAATATTAAAATATTGTTTAATTTACTATTACATTTTGACTGGTTGTTGTCATTATTTATTTACCACTTATAATTTAATTTATAGCGTATATTTTATAATTATAAGTCTATTTATTGGAGCAACGGAACATCATATATACTGCATATT
This sequence comes from Rhopalosiphum maidis, assembly GCF_003676215.2. NCBI lineage: Eukaryota > Metazoa > Arthropoda > Insecta > Hemiptera > Aphididae > Rhopalosiphum > Rhopalosiphum maidis. The sequence goes on along the minus strand of NC_040878.1, from coordinate 78,895,263 downwards.
GACTGTTTCAGTATCATTACTGTTTTTGTATACGAAAGTATATCATTGAATTCAAATTTAAGACACCCATCATAGTGACCCACTCGACACCTAATGTACCTATAGCAGAAATGTACTCACTTGCCTACCTTTTTTTAAATTGTATGTATATGAGTTTGAGTTTGATACATTCAGATATAATGTGCATAAACGCCTTTTCATATATTTTAATTTCTTTATTGGGAAGTATAAAAAATAAGAGTGGTAAATAATTACCATTTTGTAAACCATGAACTGTAAATATTTGAGTAAATAATTTTGGACAACTTTTAAAGGTCCCATCTACAAAAATAGTATCAACTTAACTCAACAATTTTAAGTTAGTTTCAATAAAAAATAATAAAATCATTGATGTGTTGTAATTAACAAGTAAAAAATTTTCGTTATAATTTGTAATTAATAAATGATTCATATTACCTAGAGAGATATGTAATTAATTCAAGTCCACAGTTAACTTTGGCATAATAGATGATCGAGCATGGTGAATATTTTTTCTTATTAATGTTAAATCGTATGTTGTCAAAGTGTCTACGTCTTGTGTAAGATGGCTATGAATAATTTTACTCGGTTTCTCATTAATATCATCAACAGCTTGATTACTTACAGTCTATCTGTTTAATGTTTCATCACTATCTTCGTGGTTTTCATGATTTAAAACTTTTTTAATAATTATATTATTATTTAAATGAATATATGGTGTACAAGTTTTTTTATTACAGCATTATCGATTAATGTTATTTTTTAAATTTTTATGAAAATGAAATTTATATCCATCGGTAACAAATAAAGTGCGATTTTTTTCACTCAACATTTCATTCGACATTATTATATAAATAAAACAGAAAAATTATTATTTTGGAACGTTCTTAGTGGTAGTAAAGTAATGACTAAGATTTACTTATTGGTATCTACATTATACTGTGATTAAATTTTATCAATTTGTCAATATTAAATTATCTAAAACTAAAAAATCCCAGGCCACAACTCGTCTGTACCCAAAATAAACTCGGGCCGAAATTCGGATTAGATAGACCTTTTTTGTAGTTATCTTCGGGACTCAACTAGTATGCATCCATCACAATATAGTGCTAAAATACATATATTTACTGACGTCTTGTTTGGAACTGAAGTAGTTACCAAGAAAATGTGAACTATTTCAAGCTAAAAATGCGGTGTTTACTATAGTTATAGCCTAAAATGGGCTTGTTATCATGTTTGAATACATTTTTACTTTATAAAAACCTTAGTAAATGTTACATAAAAGTATTGATGCATTGTCGAGAGTAAAAAAAATTGATTACCTTTGTTAAATTATATGTATAGATATGCTGTTATAAAATGCAAACATTTTAGGTACCTATACAATAATATAATCGGAATAATATTAAAACCAAATTGAATATTTTAAAGAAAAAATCATTTTTTAGTGAAAAAAATATTATTTTGAGCATGAAATTGGATAATAGCGGAAACCATACTATACTATTAATTATTAACCTCGTCATTTACACAAAGCATTCACTGGTTTAAAATAAAATGTCTGAACCAATCACATTGTTAGTAATTAAATTATATTTGTATGAATTAATAATAAAAAAAAATAAAAATAATAATTTAATATTCAATTAAAAATATAATAGATTCTATTAAACTATTATAGGATTATTGTTAATTATTTTGTATTTATTAGTGGACCAGTACGTCAATATCAGGATAATATTTAATTACGGTAAAAAAATAATTATAGCATTTTGTAGTGTATAATATAGTTTTGTTTGATACATATTATACTTACTACTTTGAATCATAAGAAGCAATTTTTTTAGGCAAAGCAAAACAGTTAATTAAATTTATTTTTATTTAATTTATTAGAGAATAATTCTGTTTTTCAAACAGGTAATAATAACAATATACAATTTATTGAATAACATAATATGTCAAACTGTATTCTTCATTATTATACCCTATGTATACTATTTTTATTGTTGAATTGATAACTTAAATTAGAATTAAAAATATTGTTTTGTTCTAAGCAATACATTTAATAAAGTATATTTTATTTGTTACAGATAATTTGAAGAATTTAGTTCAAAATTTTTCAGGTAATTTTTTATTTTAATATAATTTTATTCAAGATTAAATTTTAAAATAATATAAAGAATGTATTTTAATATAACTCCAGTGAAATGTTTATTATTTTGTCATTGAGGTTTATTGATCATAATATGGGTTGTGTTCTATTTCATTATATAACAATCAGTGTATTACATACAATTTAAGGTCTTACATCGATTCGCCTAATATTGCCAAAGATAATGAATTAAAACTATAAATAAAAAAACATATACATACATACACACATGCATACTTATTTGCTTATCTCCTAAACTAAATGTATTATAATATATATAATCACTGTATTATAGTGTATGTACTTCATAAACAAAAAATAAACTATTTTATTGAACATAATATTTTTAATAATAAATAACCTAAAAAAAAAATAATGAAATAGAATTAAATGTATTTTCACTATTCGAGTTATTTAGATGTTTATTTATTTAGATATTCAAAAAAAATACTATGCTCATCTCAAAGGGTATATAATAACAATGAAAGATGGTATGTATTCTTTTGAAAAATAATTAATGATAATATTTATTTGTTCACTGTTCAATAATAAAATAATAATACAATATAATTATAAAATTCTTTATTAATTTTAATTTTTAAATTATATTGAATTAAAACTATAATAAATAATCTTTATGAATAAAGTACCTATTTAAGTACAAAATACCTTAATATATATTCGCATTGGTATCTACATCAGAACAAAAAATAAATAATAATTTCATATTAACTAAACTAGAATCGTGTAAGTATATGACAAAAGATTAATTTGAATTTTCTTAAAAAGTACCCAATGTAATTTTAGTGAAATTTACAATTCTGTGACAGGCATGTGATTTAGAAACACACCGGAAAAATGTTTCAAAATAATGTTTTTCTTAATTTAATAGAAATAATATTTCATCATTAAAAAAATAAGGACAGCATATTCATATTTTTATTGGTTAATTTTTTAGTTTTATTTTAACTCAATAATTAAAACATATTAATAATTCTAGAGGCTATAAAATATAATCTCATTTTTATAATTATTTTCAGAAGCAAAAGATTTGGACATTACAAAATGGTGTAAAGTTCAATATGATCCGGATGAATTGTCAATTAATACATAATATAATGTTATAGCCTTATAGGTACAATAGAAAAGTATTAATAACTAGTTGTATTGTAATTGTATTAATCAATTACCTTTTATTGTATTTTAAAATATATAACATTAAGAAAAAAATAGTAAATTCAATCGTGTGTGTATTAAGTATGCTTCAAGTAAAATAAATAGTTAGAAATAAATTATATATTTACTACGTGTATTCAATTTAAATATTATATAACATTTAGAATAGGTATTAAACAATATTTATAAACATTAATTTATTAAAATAACTTGTATTAATTTAAAAAATATATATTATACACATGTCTTATAACATAACTCGTTTTTTATAAACTTATAAGTAAACGTATAAAAAAATATAACGTCCTTAAAAATCAAAAAAAAATCCTAGAAACACACTGCTGTGTAATAGGTATAGTGGGTATCCGACAACTTTGTTTCTGTAGTGTTAAAATTAAAGTTTTTTGAACAATAATAGAACAGGAATCGTTATGGTTAATCGAGGATAACTTGTTATAATACTTTACATAACCAAAATTGTCTACAAATATAAAGAAAGTACCTACGAATGACAAAAATGTAATGTCTATAAATTCTTTGCATATTATTATGTATTTTTTATGCTTTTAGGTTGCTATAGAAACGATTATATGGAACCTATTGTAGACTGTAGTCTGTCTGTAGTACATATTTAGTTAATCATATACGTAATCAAATCATAAACAATATTATTATCAGGGTGCGGATTTGTATGTATTTACATATTTGTAGCGATTAATAATATTCGAATGATTCCTTTATAGAAATATCCTATGTTACAGGATTATCTGATTATTTTAAGCTATGGTTGATATTACATATTTGTACATATTTGATCTTAATAACGTATTTTTATATAATTTACTTACATCACATATTTTTGTTAAATATTCAGCTATTTACAAAATTAGTACTGTATCGCCCTTTTATATTATGTGTTTTTATCTTCTCTAGTCCGTATGTATGTGTTCTAATAATAATCATGATTTGCAACTCTCCATAGTCCACACCACGCGATAATAAAACTAAACTAACCTTGCGATACGCAAACTTCTTTTGAATTTAGTCTTACTGATTTAGAGGCTTTTAAATTTGTTCCTATAACTTCTGTTGACGTAAAAAACATATTGTATCCTAATTGACGTTGATTTACTTTTGACAACCTAAAAAAATATATGATTGTCAATTGTTTTGTTGACACTTGACGATGAAGAATGTCATGACTCCAATGAATAATTACTTAATTTGAATATATTACTAATTAATGTTAATAAAATAATAATCTAATGTAGTGTTGTATAATTTATAACTACGTACCTATACACTTAAATTTTTTTTCTAGTATAAAAACATTTTTTTTTTTACATAGTTTGTATTTTTAATTGCATTTTTTGGTAAAAATAAATACATATATATGTACATATTTTTTAATTTATAATACATATAAATCCGCTTCCTAATTATTGTTAATGTAAGTTATACTCATATTATCATTACTCTGTTTGTATCAATAACACAACATGTTACGTCTTGTCTTCACCTAACTTGACCTCGTACGAGTGTATCAACTATACTGCAGGTATACCGAACACGCCCGAAAACGTCGATAAAACCGAGGTTTTAAACACCGTTCAGACTTTCTGAGTTCCCATTATGGGTTTCGGGCTCCACAGCGCACTTTTCAAAAACTCATAAGCGCCATTGGGTGAACTCGATTTTGGCATCACATATAACGACCTAACCTAACATAAAAGACTGGAACGCATCGTCCTCGAGCTTTTTCAAATAATACGGCATCGCGATAAATTTGGTAGAGTAAGTAACCGACACCGTGTTTGTATAAGCATTTTTGATTTTTTTTATATGTACATTATGAACATTGCCGTAAGTCCGTAAGTGTTATTACATAATGTTTCCTCCGCTCTCGTGCGATCGTCCTTCGACGGGTACGATATTCTCACCAAGTTAATTCGCTCGCTCACCACCAAATGCTTCCGTACCAACCGACAAATCGTGGAAAAAACGCCCGTTACGCTCTCGCGTCCGAAATAAAAATAGTGTTATTTTTTTATATTCTATCAATATACATCGAATTTTTGTAGATGGTAATTTGAATAATGGAGAAATTAGTAACATTGCTCACACGCCACGTCGCCACATCACAAACCACCAAAATCTGATAGATACTCAACTTAATATATAATATATGTCAACTTGGTTTTACTTACAACAATCGTCACTTCTTGCGCTAGTAAAATCATTTACTTTGGAAAATAAAAATAAATTATGCTTGTATAAAAATACTATAATTATAATAATATACCTATTACATAAATATAAATCAAAATATTTATATTTTTATAGGTAAATTAATTTTATTTTAGTAAATATAATAAAATACTTGATCAAATACAAATTAGTATACAATACTAAATTCGCTTATTCATACTAAAGAGAGTATATGTAATTTTGCTAAAATTCAGACATAATATCTAACATAGTGAACTTAGAAGTGGTTTATATTTTACACGCGATTTAATGCATCCAAACCATTGATTTTAAAGTATATTAATCATGTTCTAAACCTATATATATATATATATATATATATTAACATATACAGTTATTAAATAACTAAAAGTATGAAATAAATAAAATAGTGATTACTGTTATTATTTATTTATTACTGTTATTAGTCTTAAAATTTACTATGTATAACTTAATAAAAAGTTTATGTCATGTAAAACGTTAGTTATTTAAAAATCTAATCTCCTAACATTTTGAGGAACAATAAATTATAATAATAATGTACGTTATTTATTTAGTTATGTACCTATCTGTTACAATCTGTTGTTAAGAAACTAACAAAAATATAATTAATGCTTTCAACATTAAAAAAGTACGGAAATTTTCATATTTTTATTGGTTAATTTCTGAGGTATATTAATTATACTGTTCTTAAAATGATATTTTTTGAAGAACGTAATAAATTAGGTATAATATACAATCCTAAATTGCTATTTGAAAATATTATATTTAAATACCTTACTAACTTTTATAGTCTATTATATCTGCATAAAAAATTGTATTTAGTTCAGTATTAATATTATTGTAAATAAATTGTCCCGTTAAAATACATAATGAAAATAATGGTTCGAAAAGGTATAAAAACATTAATATAATATTTAGAAGCCATTAAATATAATCTTGTTTTATACTATTATTTTCAGGCTTAAAACATTTGACTATAAAATAATATAGTCTCAATAAACAATAAATAGCTGTATTGAATTCTTATTTAACAAATTACCATTCATTATATTTTAAAATGTATGAAAAATTAAAAAAAACACCATTATATTTACATCGATGTCTATTAAATATTGTTTCAATTGTAATGAATAACTGATACATTAAATATGTATTATGTGTATTCAAATATATATTTAAATTTATATTTAGAATAAGGATTGAACAGTTATTATCAAAAATGTATTTTAAAAAAAGTTCTTATTAATTTGAAATATATTAGCACAGGTGTAACATAACTCGTTTGTTGCAAACTTATAAAAGATAGAGCCTGAACTCTAAATGCTAGCCGTGATAAATGGGTGAATTTACTGTTTGACAGTGCAGTGTTGGACAAAAAATGATTTTGTCCACCAGCTAATATTGCTAATATTGACTATTTGTTGAGGACTATTTGCATAATTATAGAACAAATGTTAATTATTTTTTATTGTAAGTTGCATAACATGATTGTATTTTAAATAATATTATATAAAGTTACTAGCAGTTGGAGAAGAATGGATGTAAAGGATTCAATTGTGTGGGAATTAGATAATTAATTATTTGTATCAAATCATTGTTTGAAATTACTTGGCTGGTTCTAAATTTAATAGAAATTCAATTATAATTTTTATTATTAAACTGTACACATTTAATTTGTGTATTTAAAATATTAAATGGTTTACTTTTTATTTTCAGATTTTATGAATATCCGACTGGTTTGGACATATTTTCAGTGATGCAATTAAAAGGAAACTAGTAGCTAAAAGAATATCAGTATCGTAAGACATTTTAATAACTTTTTCGATTGTTAAAATTAAATTTTATTTATTTTAAAGTCATGAAACTACTCTATTTTATAAACAGTCTTTAATATACTATTGAATATTTTCAAAGCTTACATTGCAAAATTGTTCAATGATTTATCATTTTTAATTTTCAGATTTTATTATTATTTAACTGGTTTGGACACATTCTCAATTGATTCCTCTGGAAGTATACTTTTATTTAAAATGATTTTAGAACCACACTATATTTTAATATTTTTTTCAATTTTTATAATTCAATCATAATCAATTTTGAGTCTTGAAATGTTAAAAACAGTTTTATTTTCAAGACTTAACAATGTGGTTAAGTCAATGTCAACAGATAAAAAATTAATTTTATTTTAATATGAATTACTACTAAAGTCAATGTATAATAATATTAATTCTTATTGTTAGTTATGCAGATGTTATTTGTATTTACTATCTACTACCTATTTACTATTTACAAAAGCATACTTCACCAAAAGAAATAGACAATATTTTTTAAAAATTATAAACAGTTATGCTATAATTTAATATTGTAACATCCATAATATCTAATTGTTCTGAATCAATGATTTAAAATTAGTAGTATTTTATTTTATTTAAATCCTCAAAAATATACTGATTTTATTTTAATAATGAATCATTACCAGTAAACTCTAAAAATAATTATTAAGGTATTTATTGGAATAGTAGAAATAGAAAAAATATTTATATTTTGATGGGTAAATTCATTTTATTTTGTACGCATATTATTTATTAACAATGTCATTAAATTTTCATTTTATTTTGATAAAAAAAAAAAGTACATTTCAATGTGAAAAACTAAAGTAACTTATACATACTTAACAATATATATTATGTAATTTTGCTAAAATGGAGACATAATATCAAACATAGTGAACTTAGTAGTGGTCAGTAGGGTATATTTTACTCCTGATTTAATACATCTAAACCTAAATATTTAATATATACAGTCATTATAAATAGTTAAAAGTGTGAAATAAATAAAGTAGTTAGGTAGTAAAGTCTTCAAATGTCAATAATAACTTAATAAAAAGTTTGTATTTCGTAAAACGTTTGCAATTTAAATACCTGATATCATAACGTAAGACATGAACAATTTGACGCGTTGTCGATAATCGGTAAGTGGGAGAAAACAAATGTAGCGTTTCGATTGGCCGTTCGTGCTCCGTGAAACGCATAAATACATTGAAATTTGTTAATCGAGCATCAGTCAACGTTCAGCGTTCGTCGCAGCAGTTTGTCGAGTAATCAGCTAGAAACTACATAAAATCAACATGACCGGACGCGGTAAAGGAGGAAAAGGTCTTGGAAAAGGAGGAGCCAAACGTCATCGTAAAGTGCTCCGCGATAACATCCAGGGAATCACCAAGCCCGCCATTCGTCGGTTAGCTCGTCGTGGTGGAGTAAAACGTATCTCCGGTTTGATATACGAAGAAACCCGTGGAGTGTTGAAAGTGTTTCTGGAAAACGTAATCCGTGATGCCGTAACATACACCGAGCACGCTAAAAGGAAGACCGTCACCGCCATGGACGTCGTGTACGCCCTCAAACGCCAAGGTCGTACCCTGTACGGTTTTGGAGGTTAAATAAACACAACTCTCATTTTGTTACCATTAAAAAGGCTCTTTTCAGGGCCACTACTATCATTTCACAAATTCCTTTACTATTATAATTTACAATGTGCGCTGTCCTATGTTAAGTTATCGATCATTTTAATTGTTGTCGTTTTGCAGTCAATGATCATCACAACATGGTGCTGTACTGATAATCTATATCTGAATTAACGGGTAGTATGTGTTTGGGACATTTCACCATAAATTAACGATTCTACGTTCATAGTAGAAGGTTAGGTCCAACAGTTTTTACATTGAGTTATTGTGAATTTTGAATAACTAGAACAGTATTTTTTTTTGCATTGTAGAAGTATTGTACGAGTTGTGTATGGATATTAAAACTACAAAATTCAAAAGGTACCGTACGATAGATGTAATCATATAAATTCCATATTACTTATTATTATTGTGTTCAGTGATATATATTATTATATTATCTATAGTTAAAGTTGATAAAAAAAAAAATAACTTACATTCTATTTTAAAACGACAGTATTTTGATAATTGGACTTGTTTTTTATTTGTAGGTAATAATAATAAATTTAGATTTTTTGGTCATCAAATAAAAAATAATATTAACGGTCTACAATATTATATTATTACCACGTAATATATTAACGGTTATCAAGATAAAATTATCTTAGAAAGATTTTTGACATTTTAAAAGCGAATAGTTTAAAGAAAATTGGTAGTCTTGTTTTAGTTTCGGTAGCATGATAGCCGCCGTTCTCCGTACCTGTAAAATGTTAGTATCAGTAACGAATTACATCCTATTGTTATTATATTTGTGTTGAAGTTCAATATTAAATAATTTTATAATGTAACTGTAGCTAAAGTATATGTGTTGGATTATTTTGTCGTTATGCATAGCAAATAAACAATTACAAAAAAAAAAAAATGCATCAAAGGACTTTACATTATTTTGTTAAGTGCTACAGTGATGCGACGTTGTACTTGCATCGGTTTAACTACGGGGAAGTAGCAAACAATCATCCATTGTTAATTTTTTAATATAAATAAGGTTGATGGCCCTGAAAAGGGCCGTTTTAGTAGAAAGGGTTAGTTGAAAAAGTTATACTTTCTTCTCGGTCTTTTTGGGTAAAAGAACGGCTTGAATGTTGGGCAACACACCGCCTTGTGCGATGGTAACACCGGACAACAATTTGTTCAGTTCTTCGTCGTTTCTGATTGCCAATTGCAAATGTCTGGGGATGATACGGGACTTCTTGTTGTCACGGGCGGCGTTACCGGCCAATTCCAAAACTTCAGCTGCCAAGTATTCCATGACGGCGGCCAAGTACACGGGTGCTCCGGCTCCGACGCGCTCGGCGTAATTTCCTTTCCTCAACAGACGATGGATACGACCGACGGGGAACTGGAGTCCGGCACGGGACGACCTGGTCTTGGATTTACCTCCCTTCGATTTTCCTGCTTTGCCTCTGCCGCTCATGATTGTGATTATGCTTGACGACTGCTCTGAAGTATACTCGAACACTGAATGATGAAATGGTGGTAAAATACGTAGCTTATATAGTTAAAAACTAAAAAACAATTCTGTGATTAGACAGATTGAAACGTTATGACGGTATTAAATGATACTGTTTGCTTTGCAATTGCTACTGAACGATGCTGTTTTTAATCGTCATAATAACGATTTCTGTTTATGGAGAAGGTACTGTGTTATTTAAAATTTTGTTTGTTGTCAAATCCTGTTTGTTCCGTCATACTTTTTAGAATTTCGTCAATGGCCGTATGACGTGCCATCATCGGGTTAGTAATATATACGGTCGTTTTCGACGATTCGACATCATTCGTGTTTGAATTGTATCGTCTTTAACAATCACCGTTACTACAATCACCAACCATGGCTCCAGGAGGTAAATCCGCAGGAAAGGCAATGAAAAAGTCGTCGGGCAAGGCACAAAAGAACATCGCCAAGTCCGACAAGAAACGCAAGCCAAAGAGGAAAGAATCGTACGCCATCTACATCTACAAAGTGTTGAAACAAGTACACCCCGACACCGGTGTTTCATCTAAGGCCATGAGCATCATGAACAGTTTTGTCAACGATTTGTTCGAGCGTATCGCCGCCGAGTCCAGTCGTCTGGCCCACTACAACAAGCGGTCGACCATCACCAGTCGGGAGATCCAAACCGCCGTCCGACTCCTGTTGCCCGGTGAATTGGCCAAGCACGCAGTCAGTGAAGGAACTAAAGCCGTCACTAAATACACCAGCTCCAAATAATTTAATACATTGCTGTACACCCTTATAAAAAGGCCCTTTTCAGGGCCACCAATCATTTTCCCAAACTGATTGCCTATAATATAAATTTGTAAAAACGTTAAGATTCTTTTTTTTTTTTAATATTCATTAAGTCCATTGTAATATACTAGTATCAATGATACTACGCACAAATTATTTTTAATCATACATTGTAGATCCCTATTATAAAATTCGTTTTTTTTTTTTAGTGGGTAACTCTGAAATCAAAGGATGTACAACTAATTATTAATTTTTAGTATAATGATTATATTTGATAATCTTACAACAATTTACCGTTTGCTCATAATATTCAGTTTAATCTACGTAATATTTTCAAAGATCATTGCTCATTGAATATTTGAGAATCAATTGAAAACCAAACACAAAACTCAAGCGCAACTTATTATTTTTAAGCAACATCTGTTGGTACATCGTAAGACTAAAAAGGATGAAGTTTTTTATACTTTTCGAAACGGTATTATGCTGCTCATCAGTATTGACATATAATTAATACCAATACATATTAATGTACGATGGTCAACAAATCGACGAGTGTTTAACTGAAAAGCATAAATACTCATCGCAATGCCACGTAAGTCGATTTAATGCGGGAACACGTGATCTTAAATAATAAAAAAGTAATACCTAGGTATTACTTTTTTACATTCCTATTCAATAATAGGGATGTGAATTGTGACTCACTTTCATCGAATCAATTCACTTTAATGAGTAAATTCATTGAGTCAACTCCCAGTACTCAATTGGGTAATCGGTAAAAAAGACCAAACAAAACAAGAACGCGGAAAAAAATAGAAAATAATAAAAAACAATTTTTAAAAATCTTAAATATATTGATTGAATCATGAAAATTTATAAAATTATTACTTATACACATTTACACGACCGCGTGTATAGTGATACACATAGAAATTGTATAAAAATAAGTAGATATCCCCCAAAAATAATTTGTAGATATCAAATCATTATTATAAGTTTACAAGCGCAATAAATAGGTGTATATACCTACGTAATATAAAAAATGTCTTTGGTGAACATTTTATTTTTGATCATAAAAAAAATTATATTTCAATGTACATTGTTGTAATAAAAATGCATTTTACTCTACAATCTATAATATACTAGGTTAATGTATAAAAATATACTAGGTAGGCTACACACAATTGAATAATGAAACATATTATATATTTTTTATTTTTTCACATAATCTTATGCAAAAAGAAAACGAAATTTTTCAAAAGAAACATATTTTTCAAAACTATACATTTGTCTCGAGGAGATTAGTAGATACCGACCGCTTTTAACGAGTTCGATGTAGACAGACAATTTCTATGTCTGTGCATACGGGTCATGTAAATGTAATTTTTTCATTATCCTATTAAATTATAATATTTTAAAACAATTGTTTTTTTTTCCGGATTTCTCAATTGATAAGTCAAGTCATGAATCTAAGTCTTAATAAATCAATCAATTCTATTCAATTATAAAATAATAAAATGTTTTTCAGTGGATGAGTTATCAATATTTTCATAAATAACAGTGTTGATGATTGATAGTAATGTCATATTGAATTGCCGAGTCAATTCACTAAAAGGAGTCACTTCACTCAAGAACATCCATAACATTGTATAGATTATTAAAAAACTAGTAGGCCACAGTCTTAGTTTAGAAAGTAGAAGACGATATAAAAAAAGTATAGTATAAAAAAAAAATTGACAGTCCTGAAAGGGACCGTCCGTTTTAAGGGATGAGAGAAGTGAATGATCACAATTTCATTAATAATATATAATTCATTTTTGAATTAACGAGAAATACACAATATTTTTTAAAATTAAAACTTCAGGTATTTACCCTCGATTGTATTGTTTTAGAAATAACAAAAAACTTAAGAACACTAAAGATCCTTGAAGTATTAAATTTTCAATTCCAATGAATATGATTTTTTTTTTGATTTCAACTATAAAATAATTATAAATGATCGTGAATTTGAAGAATTGTATCACAATTTTAACTTGATCTATGCTATAAAAAAATGTTTTTATATATCTTTTAAATTTTATACAGTAAGGAACTTTATATATTACATTGCTGACATAAAAAACACAAATTTACTTTAAATTAACATAGATGATAAAAACAATAAAAGTGAAGACAAATTAAGAATAATTATTGGTATATTTATTATATTCAGATCATAGGATCCACGTGTTGTCGTGTTGGGGTATAATACATAATGAAAAAGTAATATAAAATACTTTTACAAAAAAACATTAGTATTATTCATCACCAATGTCGAGTTAGAAATTAAGTTTAAAGTACCATAAAAATTATTGGTGGTCCTGAAAAGGACCGTTTTAACGGTTGAGGAGAAATGAGCGTGTGATCGATTGACCACAGTTTACTTCTTTTTGGGTGCTGCTGTTTTCTTGGTAGGAGTCTTCTTCGCTTTGGGTTTGACAGCTCCAGCAGGTTTTTTCGCTTTGGCCGGGGATTTCTTCGGTTTGGCAGCCTTAGGTTTAGCGGCGACGGCCTTTTTGACTTTTTTGGCTGCCGGTTCGCCGGAAGCGGGCTTCACCTTCTTAGCAGACGTCGACTTTCTCTTCACGGCACCAGGGGCTTTGACTTTTTTGACGACTGGTTTCTTCTTCTTGACTACAGCTGCCTTTTTCGGTTTAACCTCGGCAACCGGTAATTTGAAGTGACCAGAGGCGCCGGTGCCTTTGGTCTGCACGACTGTACCGTTGGCGACGGCGGCTTTCAAAAATTTCCTGATGAACGGCGCCAGCTTGGCTGGATCGACTTTGTAGTTGGCAGCCAAATATTTCTTGATAGCCGGCAAAGAGGAACCTTTTTTCTCCTTGAGTTCCTTGATGGCAGACGTGACCATCACGGAAGTGGTCGGGTGAGACGCAGCGGGCTTCTTTGCTTTAGCAGCACCGGACTTCTTCTTGGCCGGAGACTTCTTCGCAGCAGGCGATGCGACGACTGGTGCCGGAGCGGCTGGAATGACGGTTTCTGTCATGGTAGAGTTGATGTCAAATGTAGTACAGTAACTCGAAATAAAACTGTTGAACATAACGCTGAGCAACCAAATGGCTGGTAAATATATATACTGTACCGTACCGACTAGTAAACCGTTGTGATTCACGTCATCGACACGGCTGCGGTTGTGCAAACATTTTCCGCGATTTCTCGGCAATAAATAGTCGTACAATTCTGATTTTAAATTTAACAGAAAGCCAACTAAATTTCAAACGATCCCATATAGCTATATTGACGCTATCCGGTATCAAAAAACCACCACGTCTCGTTATTCCCACACTTCCAACCGGGTTTTTGTAGACCACGTTTAATGGTCTACCGTATGACCGAAAACAATTGTTAAGTTACAAAAACCACTTAAACACATTCTATACATGTTTACCAAGACATGAACGTTTGCAGATTGCCAATCGATCGATTTGCCGATGAACGGTGGCTTTTCAAAATCGAGGATTTTAGGTTACTGTTACGGCTCGGTGTCATTACGTTCCTACCATTGAAATGTTTAAGTAGCAGACTTTACCTATAAATCTAATATTAATCGTATTTACCTTACATATTTTGAAAAATTTATCATAGCAATACATTATTAAAGGATATAGGTCGCAATTCGATTTTAAATAAGCAAACTATAACTTATTTTTATATCATCGATTGTTTCGAAGCCGATACATTGTACGTGTAATAAACCGACGCCGCCGCTTTACTATACACTATTTTATTTTTCTGTTAATTAGCATTTAACGTGTTTTAGCCGAACTGTTTTTATATAAATACAGTATTTTATTATTTATTATTGCCTAAAACAAGAGATAATAGCACAGGACGTTGCCGTAACCGTCAAGAACCCTAATTTTTAAATATGATATGTTGGCAATCTAATTATTCATTCCCTGGTAATACACGTAATAAATATTTCTTTTATATACCTTTAGGCCGTAGCAATTTTGCAAAAAATGCACCTCTAACAGGAATGATGTCCATATTTAATAACAACCGACAATTTCGTCTTTAGCAACACACCCATCATAGTATGATATATTATGATAATATGCATATTATGCATTCGTATAAATTCTATTATTACTATATTTATGTATATTTGTTATAACTTTAATATTTTGTTTTGTAAATATTTTTATCTATATTTAATGCTGTTATAAAAGACGTTTGAAGTTAATTAATAGGTATATATATAACTAAATAAAAATGATTGGCCTAATTTAATACTTTAAAACTCATTTTGTAAATGTCCATATTTCCTTGTTTTGGGATTGAACACGAGTCATAATAATTAGATATATTATCTATGGGTCTGTTGCGCTTTGCTTTGTGAACTGTTTCAATGGCTTGCTGGTGGAAGCGTAGGCACAGGTTAGCTATTTTTGTTAAATCAACGTTAATAGTGTTTAATGACAAACGTAAGCATTATGTACATTCTAAAGATAATTTAACATATTCAATTGTATTGTAATACTTCCGATATTATGATATCATAATGAAATTGGTAAATATCGAAATCGCTTTTGATACAATGCAATGTCACAGAGCGCAGTCTTTTATTCAA
The DNA here is from genome assembly GCF_003676215.2 of Rhopalosiphum maidis. NCBI lineage: Eukaryota > Metazoa > Arthropoda > Insecta > Hemiptera > Aphididae > Rhopalosiphum > Rhopalosiphum maidis. Next base: position 78,879,311 of record NC_040878.1, on the reverse strand, counting down.
ACTGGACATTTTTTTGCGGAATATAACTTATACCGAACAATGTGAACGGAATAAAAATCTGTAGGAAAAAAATCACCGAAGTATAATATTACGTCTTCCTGATATTTTGACCATATCAAAATATGTTATTGACGTCTACGGTTTTTTTATTAACGTATGTATCGACCAATCAAAATATATTTTTACATAATATTTGCATATTTTTTTCTATCAACAAAAAATTTATCTTAATTAAACCAAAATACCCAGTGATTTGATCTTAAAATAGAAAAATATTGATATTAATAAAAACACTTTTGTATAAATAATAGCCCAATATCCATTCCAATGGACAATTTTAAATGATAGAGTTATATAGCTAGGTATGTTAAAAAAGATTTTTGGACCCTAATATTGAAAAATAGGGTTAAGATATAAAAATATTTAAATATAATTAAATGTTTTAGTTTAATGTAAATTTATTATTTTTAACATTTATAAGTGTCCCATAAAATTATGCTCTTAATTTGTGACGTGCAAACTGACACTCAAAACAGTAAACTAGTATTATACAATATTATCATTTTTTTACATTACATGAAACATATTGTATATTAATATGATTTGTGTAATTCGATTTTAATGTGTTTGAAAGTTTAGGTTTACACAAAAATGATTAAAAAAATAATAAATTCAACAAATTCTACACTATAGGGTAAAACTTTTAAAAATGTCTTCTAATAATCATACCTGTTAATAACAATCGGTAAATATAACAAAAGTGAAAGTGTAATATTATACCTACCTAGGTATATTCCGTGCATTTTTTTTTTATATAATCGCCATCGCAAGCTAGGTTTAAAGAAAACATGTAAATCAGTTTAAAACTAATTACTACTTTTATCAGAATTCATTATTTAAATTAATTTTAAATAGTAAATAATAATTTATGATTGAAGTTTCTACAAAATTTTTTTATAACTGTAGATCATGGATTGTGCAATAAATATTACGAAACGTAATATTTTTTTTAAATTAAATCATTTTAACCATTATAAAGTTTCATAAAAAAAATACAAATCCGATTCCATATGTACTTATACAAGAAAGATGTAAAATCAAAAATGATAACATATATAATCTAAATTTATGAGTCCTGATTGTTAAACACAACCTGCATAAAAAGACACTTATGGTTGAAATTAAAAAATTAACAAATTGTGATGGCCCTGAAAAGGGCCGTTTTAAATGGATTGGTTGTTATATTTATGAAGTTTATTAAGCACGTTCACCGCGAATACGACGGGCCAGTTGGATATCCTTTGGCATGATTGTGACGCGTTTGGCGTGGATGGCGCACAAGTTGGTGTCTTCGAAAAGACCGACCAAATAGGCCTCGCTGGCTTCCTGCAACGCCATGACGGCGGAGCTCTGGAAACGCAAGTCGGTCTTGAAGTCCTGTGCGATTTCACGCACCAGACGTTGGAACGGCAATTTGCGGATCAACAGCTCCGTGCTCTTCTGGTAACGACGGATTTCACGGAGAGCGACTGTTCCCGGACGGTAACGATGGGGTTTCTTCACTCCTCCGGTGGCGGGTGCGCTCTTACGGGCGGCTTTGGTGGCCAACTGCTTCCTGGGAGCCTTACCTCCGGTAGATTTGCGGGCTGTCTGCTTGGTACGGGCCATTGTTGAATTCGTTTGTGTACGATTAGACGAACTGTAAAATACTGATGGTTCTCTGCAACGAAACACACTAGTATTTATATAAAAACGGATTCGTTTCTACCGTTATCATTGGTCGACGTGTTGTCGATAATCGGTAAGTGGGAGAAAACAAATGTAGCGTTTCGATTGGCCGTTCGTGCTCCGTGAAACGCATAAATACATTGAAATTTGTTAATCGAGCATCAGTCAACGTTCAGCGTTCGTCGCAGCAGTTTGTCGAGTAATCAGCTAGAAACTACATAAAATCAACATGACCGGACGCGGTAAAGGAGGAAAAGGTCTTGGAAAAGGAGGAGCCAAACGTCATCGTAAAGTGCTCCGCGATAACATCCAGGGAATCACCAAGCCCGCCATTCGTCGGTTAGCTCGTCGTGGTGGAGTAAAACGTATCTCCGGTTTGATATACGAAGAAACCCGTGGAGTGTTGAAAGTGTTTCTGGAAAACGTAATCCGTGATGCCGTAACATACACCGAGCACGCTAAAAGGAAGACCGTCACCGCCATGGACGTCGTGTACGCCCTCAAACGTCAAGGTCGTACCCTGTACGGTTTTGGAGGTTAAATAAACACAACTCTCATTTTGTTACCATTAAAAAGGCCCTTTTCAGGGCCACCAATTTCAACTGATATCGTGACATATTATTGCATTCACTAATCTTATTTTCGATATGACTTCGAAGCGTTGCCAACAACCGACCCCGATTTGAAATGTATTTTGACAACTCCCGAACAGAAAATTGTTTATGGTAAATAAATACACTGTTATAAACTATATTGTGTAATTTTAGCCATCGTCTTTTTGTAGTGTATCATGCAATAATAACGAATACTCCTCGTGTAAGGCTGCTATCCAGTTGTGTTTATTCATGTTATACGAATATTGTGTTTCTCATTTTTTTTTTTCTAAATAATTACAGTACAATGTACTTACAAATAATTTTAATAATATTACATATTTGTGATTATGATTTCAGTAATTTTTATTAATTGTTATATAAATATTGTTACATGACGTTTTAGTACATATCCATCTCTACAAATAGGACTAAAACAATTTGTAACCAATTACCAAAAGCATTTTGGTCTTCTTGTCATTTGTTCCACACTGAACGGATGAAGTTTGACTGACCAGCTAATAATCATATTATAATATCGTTGTACTTAAGTTATTTAATCCAAATGTAATATCCGAGTATGACTCGTCGTTGGTGTCGCTAAATTTGACATCGTTAGTGCGTGTTAGCGTTTCGCTCGCCTATAAAATCACGTGTGAGCATACAATAATAACATGGTACTGACAAATGTCAATATTAGACTGCTATAGTATAATAATAAAATAACAAGATAAATACACCAAAAAGAATAAAAACAGTATAATTATAAAATATACCATTATATATATAGTGACGGGTGAGTATTTTTTTACGCTAACCGATATTAAAAATAAAATTATTCCATACTAAAAATTCTGAAAATCGTATTACAACTTATAACTCACCACCCGTGTGTTGAGGTTAAAAAATAGAATTTGTCATGAACCGATATTCTGTCATAATTATTTGACTATGGTTGTATAATATTATTGCAGGTAGGGAGGGGGTTGATTGTCTGTAACCGGCAATAACTGAATTGGTGGCCATGAAAAGGGCCTTTTTATTAAGGGATGGTTGGGAGTAGCTAAACAAACAAATTAATTAAACTTTTTTTTCGGTATTTTTGGGTAATTACATCCTATTATTATTATATTTGTGTTGAAGTTCAATATTAAATAATTTTATAATGTAACTGTAGCTAAAGTATATGTGTTGGATTATTTTGTCGTTATGCATAGCAAATAAACAATTACAAAAAAAAAAAAATGCATCAAAGGACTTTACATTATTTTGTTAAGTGCTACAGTGATGCGACGTTGTACTTGCATCGGTTTAACTACGGGGAAGTAGCAAACAATCATCCATTGTTAATTTTTTAATATAAATAAGGTTGATGGCCCTGAAAAGGGCCGTTTTAGTAGAAAGGGATAGTTGAAAAAGTTATACTTTCTTCTCGGTCTTTTTGGGTAAAAGAACGGCTTGAATGTTGGGCAACACACCGCCTTGTGCGATGGTAACACCGGACAACAATTTGTTCAGTTCTTCGTCGTTTCTGATTGCCAATTGCAAATGTCTGGGGATGATACGGGACTTCTTGTTGTCACGGGCGGCGTTACCGGCCAATTCCAAAACTTCAGCTGCCAAGTATTCCATGACGGCGGCCAAGTACACGGGTGCTCCGGCTCCGACGCGCTCGGCGTAATTTCCTTTTCTCAACAGACGATGGATACGACCGACGGGGAACTGGAGTCCGGCACGGGACGACCGGGTCTTGGATTTACCTCCCTTCGATTTTCCTGCTTTGCCTCTGCCGCTCATAATTGTGATTATGCTTTACGACTGCACTGAAGTATACTCGAACACTGAATGATGAAATGGTGGTAAAATACGTAGCTTATATAGTTAAAAACTAAAAAACAATTCTGTGATTAGACAGATTGAAACGTTATGACGGTATTAAATGATACTGTTTGCTTTGCAATTGCTACTGAACGATGCTGTTTTTAATCGTCATAATAACAATTTCTGTTTATGGAGAAGGTACTGTGTTATTTAAAATTTTGTTTGTTGTCAAATCCTGTTTGTTCCGTCATACTTTTTAGAATTTCGTCAATGGCCGTATGACGTGCCATCATCGGGTTAGTAATATATACGGTCGTTTTCGACGATTCGACATCATTCGTGTTTGAAGTGTATCGTCTTTAACAATCACCGTTACTACAATCACCAACCATGGCTCCAGGAGGTAAGTCCGCAGGAAAGGCGATGAAAAAGTCGTCGGGCAAGGCACAAAAGAACATTGCCAAGTCCGATAAGAAACGCAAGCCAAAGAGGAAAGAATCGTACGCCATCTACATCTACAAAGTGTTGAAACAAGTACACCCCGACACCGGTGTTTCATCTAAGGCCATGAGCATTATGAACAGTTTTGTCAACGATTTGTTCGAGCGTATCGCCGCCGAGTCCAGTCGTCTGGCCCACTACAACAAGCGGTCGACCATCACCAGTCGGGAGATCCAAACCGCCGTCCGACTCCTTTTGCCCGGTGAATTGGCCAAGCACGCCGTCAGTGAAGGAACAAAAGCCGTAACCAAGTACACTAGTTCCAAATAATTGACTTATATTAAACACTCTCTTTAAAAAGGCCCTTTTTAGGGCCACCAATTTTTCTATAATATTCCAGTGTTAATCGATGATTATTTTTAAAATTTAAAAATTGAAATAATACTTTTTTTGTCGCGTACAAACCTCCTGTGAATAATTATAACAAAAATAATAAATAATTTTATCCCGGTTAAAAACATTTGTTGAACAGTGAACACATAATTATCATCATAATACTTAACTTTATCCACGGGTGACTTACATATTTTAAAGTGCCTCGACACACTTGAACCACCGCATACATCTTGATTGAGCTTCTTATACCAAGCTTGCCCTAAATAATATCTATATCCGTATAGATCCAAAGGTGGAAAACAGTGTATAATTGACAATGTGCTTTTTTTTCAAAATCTGTTGATAAAGAGGTAGGAATCTGTACTTTTATTTCCGTATTCAAGGAGCTTGTCTTTATGAGATTGACTAATATTAGTGGGAGACCATATTTTTCTAGTATAGACATTAAAGATTCACGATGAATGCAGTAGTAGACCTTTTTAAAATCAATAAATATCATGTGCACTTCTTTATTAAATTCCCTCATCTTTTGTAGTATTTGTCTTACTATGAATATTTGGTCAATCGTCGATCTATTTTTCCTAAATCCTACCTGGTAGTCTCCCAGTAATTTTAAAGTGGTGATTGAAATACTAAAAATATTATTACGCTAGTGTTGATGTATCTGGAGTTTGTGACATTGCAAAGTAATGTAAATAAATTAGTAGTGGTAAGCAAAATCATGAAAAATATAATATATTAATCAACAAAATGATTATTTATCCGATAAAACGTTAATTATTGTTCAAAACTGTGATAAATAGAGCACGGATTTTTATCTTATAAAAAAGTCAAAATATGTAAAAATTTATATTGTTTTTTTTGCCAAAATATGTATTAAAAATCATGAAATATTTTATAACAAAAAATGTGTATTTTTAATTTTTAATAATTAAAAAAAATGTAATATAGATACAGAATTCTGATATATATGATGATTCTTTTATCATAAAACACTCAATATTTCAAAAAGTATTCATGTTTTTGAAAATATTTTTTTACATAGTTTCAAGTTGTTAAACAAACAACGTTTTTATTAAACAATTTTATTTTACAATATTTTTATTTTTATATTTGTTTAAGTTTTTTACTGTTTTGTTTGACAATATATAGTTTTAATTTCATATTCAAAAGCAGAATAATTTTCTGAGTAGTTTGATACATAAATATGGAGTTTAGGGCCAGTAGTTTATGAGTTATAAGTATTTAAAGTTTAGATGCTCGGAGTGAAGTGGTATGGGGTTACTCCGCAAAATGTTTGTCTACTACTCCGCTAGTTAAAACTTTAAATAAATATAACTCATAAACTACTAGTCCTAAATTCGAAAAAAGTAAAAAACTTAAACAAATATATGGATAAAAAATATTTAAAAATTTAATTTTTTAATAAAACTTTGTTTTTTTAACAACTTGAAACTATGTAAAAAAATATTTTCAAAAACATGAATTCTTTTTGAAATATTGAGTGTTTTATGATAAAAGAATCATCCCGTATAACATAATTATTTTTATAATTTAATTTATTTATCTGCATTGCAGTCATCTTCGAAACAGTTTGAAACAATGTACACATTTGGAAATTTTCAAGTTTAAATGTGTGGCGGTTGTCTTAAAATTGATTTGTATCGGCTGAAAGAGCGTTCCAAATCAACCGAGGTTAATGAGGAATATTTCATATTTGATATATGAGATGGTGCAAATTCATTATCCATTGATGTGTTTTCATTTGTATTTAGAAGAATATTTCTAATAGTTTTTATGTTATGTAAACTAAAATGTTTAGCTAGTACGTCATTTAATTTATTTTTTATTATCACTTCGGATTCTCCTTGGATTTCAATTAGTGTATTTGATGCATTTTCCACTATTGCTAGGATTCCAACTAATGTGAGATTCGATGTTTCTAATTTTGTTATGACTTCTACTAAAAAACAAAAATTTGTTAAAATATATAACAAATTATTTTTAAGCTCGTTATTTTGCAAAATATCTTTTGCTTTTGCAATAGAAATTGCATTATTCGAATCGAGATTTGAAATTACTATATATTTAATTTTAGTACTCTACTAGGAGCTTTAAGTGATACTTTTTTATGGCAGCAATTAATGAATCAACAAGAGGAAACTGTGTATTAACTGTTTCAGCTACACGATTAAATCCGTGTGCTAAACACGTTAAATTTAACATTTTCGTATAAAATAACCTTTCCAGTTTTTACCATATATGGTGCACCGTCCGATAAGAACAACAAAACATTTTCGTGATGTATGCATTGTTTGTTATAATAAACCTATCGCATCATTAAAAAATCTTGCGATTGTTTGATGATTGCACTTAGTTCACCATAGCTTAAAACAATTGGCTTGGTAGGTTTGAAATTTAATTTTCCTACTATACAATTGACGATATAGCGACCATTTACATCTGTAATTTCATCAACTGAGACCCATATATAGGACCAGAACTGAACAAATTGTTGTCCGGTGTTACCATCGCACAAGGCGGTGTGTTGCCCAACATTCAAGCCGTTCTTTTACCCAAAAAGACCGAGAAGAAAGTATAACTTTTTCAACTATCCCTTTCTACTAAAACGGCCCTTTTCAGGGCCATCAACCTTATTTATATTAAAAAATTAACAATGGATGATTGTTTGCTACTTCCCCGTAGTTAAACCGATGCAAGTACAACGTCGCATCACTGTAGCACTTAACAAAATAATGTAAAGTCCTTTGATGCATTTTTTTTTTTTTGTAATTGTTTATTTGCTATGCATAACGACAAAATAATCCAACACATATACTTTAGCTACAGTTACATTATAAAATTATTTAATATTGAACTTCAACACAAATATAATAATAATAGGATGTAATTACCCAAAAATACCGAAAAAAAAGTTTAATTAATTTGTTTGTTTAGCTACTCCCAACCATCCCTTAATAAAAAGGCCCTTTTCATGGCCACCAATTCAGTTATTGCCGGTTACAGACAATCAACCCCCTCCCTACCTGCAATAATATTATACAACCATAGTCAAATAATTATGACAGAATATCGGTTCATGACAAATTCTATTTTTTAACCTCAACACACGGGTGGTGAGTTATAAGTTGTAATACGATTTTCAGAATTTTTAGTATGGAATAATTTTATTTTTAATATCGGTTAGCGTAAAAAAATACTCACCCGTCACTATATATATAATGGTATATTTTATAATTATACTGTTTTTATTCTTTTTGGTGTATTTATCTTGTTATTTTATTATTATACTATAGCAGTCTAATATTGACATTTGTCAGTACCATGTTATTATTGTATGCTCACACGTGATTTTATAGGCGAGCGAAACGCTAACACGCACTAACGATGTCAAATTTAGCGACACCAACGACGAGTCATACTCGGATATTACATTTGGATTAAATAACTTAAGTACAACGATATTATAATATGATTATTAGCTGGTCAGTCAAACTTCATCCGTTCAGTGTGGAACAAATGACAAGAAGACCAAAATGCTTTTGGTAATTGGTTACAAATTGTTTTAGTCCTATTTGTAGAGATGGATATGTACTAAAACGTCATGTAACAATATTTATATAACAATTAATAAAAATTACTGAAATCATAATCACAAATATGTAATATTATTAAAATTATTTGTAAGTACATTGTACTGTAATTATTTAGAAAAAAAAAAATGAGAAACACAATATTCGTATAACATGAATAAACACAACTGGATAGCAGCCTTACACGAGGAGTATTCGTTATTATTGCATGATACACTACAAAAAGACGATGGCTAAAATTACACAATATAGTTTATAACAGTGTATTTATTTACCATAAACAATTTTCTGTTCGGGAGTTGTCAAAATACATTTCAAATCGGGGTCGGTTGTTGGCAACGCTTCGAAGTCATATCGAAAATAAGATTAGTGAATGCAATAATATGTCACGATATCAGTTGAAATTGGTGGCCCTGAAAAGGGCCTTTTTAATGGTAACAAAATGAGAGTTGTGTTTATTTAACCTCCAAAACCGTACAGGGTACGACCTTGACGTTTGAGGGCGTACACGACGTCCATGGCGGTGACGGTCTTCCTTTTAGCGTGCTCGGTGTATGTTACGGCATCACGGATTACGTTTTCCAGAAACACTTTCAACACTCCACGGGTTTCTTCGTATATCAAACCGGAGATACGTTTTACTCCACCACGACGAGCTAACCGACGAATGGCGGGCTTGGTGATTCCCTGGATGTTATCGCGGAGCACTTTACGATGACGTTTGGCTCCTCCTTTTCCAAGACCTTTTCCTCCTTTACCGCGTCCGGTCATGTTGATTTTATGTAGTTTCTAGCTGATTACTCGACAAACTGCTGCGACGAACGCTGAACGTTGACTGATGCTCGATTAACAAATTTCAATGTATTTATGCGTTTCACGGAGCACGAACGGCCAATCGAAACGCTACATTTGTTTTCTCCCACTTACCGATTATCGACAACACGTCGACCAATGATAACGGTAGAAACGAATCCGTTTTTATATAAATACTAGTGTGTTTCGTTGCAGAGAACCATCAGTATTTTACAGTTCGTCTAATCGTACACAAACGAATTCAACAATGGCCCGTACCAAGCAGACAGCCCGCAAATCTACCGGAGGTAAGGCTCCCAGGAAGCAGTTGGCCACCAAAGCCGCCCGTAAGAGCGCACCCGCCACCGGAGGAGTGAAGAAACCCCATCGTTACCGTCCGGGAACAGTCGCTCTCCGTGAAATCCGTCGTTACCAGAAGAGCACGGAGCTGTTGATCCGCAAATTGCCGTTCCAACGTCTGGTGCGTGAAATCGCACAGGACTTCAAGACCGACTTGCGTTTCCAGAGCTCCGCCGTCATGGCGTTGCAGGAAGCCAGCGAGGCCTATTTGGTCGGTCTTTTCGAAGACACCAACTTGTGCGCCATCCACGCCAAACGCGTCACAATCATGCCAAAGGATATCCAACTGGCCCGTCGTATTCGCGGTGAACGTGCTTAATAAACTTCATAAATATAACAACCAATCCATTTAAAACGGCCCTTTTCAGGGCCATCACAATTTGTTAATTTTTTAATTTCAACCATAAGTGTCTTTTTATGCAGGTTGTGTTTAACAATCAGGACTCATAAATTTAGATTATATATGTTATCATTTTTGATTTTACATCTTTCTTGTATAAGTACATATGGAATCGGATTTGTATTTTTTTTATGAAACTTTATAATGGTTAAAATGATTTAATTTAAAAAAAATATTACGTTTCGTAATATTTATTGCACAATCCATGATCTACAGTTATAAAAAAATTTTGTAGAAACTTCAATCATAAATTATTATTTACTATTTAAAATTAATTTAAATAATGAATTCTGATAAAAGTAGTAATTAGTTTTAAACTGATTTACATGTTTTCTTTAAACCTAGCTTGCGATGGCGATTATATAAAAAAAAAATGCACGGAATATACCTAGGTAGGTATAATATTACACTTTCACTTTTGTTATATTTACCGATTGTTATTAACAGGTATGATTATTAGAAGACATTTTTAAAAGTTTTACCCTATAGTGTAGAATTTGTTGAATTTATTATTTTTTTAATCATTTTTGTGTAAACCTAAACTTTCAAACACATTAAAATCGAATTACACAAATCATATTAATATACAATATGTTTCATGTAATGTAAAAAAATGATAATATTGTATAATACTAGTTTACTGTTTTGAGTGTCAGTTTGCACGTCACAAATTAAGAGCATAATTTTATGGGACACTTATAAATGTTAAAAATAATAAATTTACATTAAACTAAAACATTTAATTATATTTAAATATTTTTATATCTTAACCCTATTTTTCAATATTAGGGTCCAAAAATCTTTTTTAACATACCTAGCTATATAACTCTATCATTTAAAATTGTCCATTGGAATGGATATTGGGCTATTATTTATACAAAAGTGTTTTTATTAATATCAATATTTTTCTATTTTAAGATCAAATCACTGGGTATTTTGGTTTAATTAAGATAAATTTTTTGTTGATAGAAAAAAATATGCAAATATTATGTAAAAATATATTTTGATTGGTCGATACATACGTTAATAAAAAAACCGTAGACGTCAATAACATATTTTGATATGGTCAAAATATCAGGAAGACGTAATATTATACTTCGGTGATTTTTTTCCTACAGATTTTTATTCCGTTCACATTGTTCGGTATAAGTTATATTCCGCAAAAAAATGTCCAGTTTGAATAAAAGACTGCGCTCTGTGACATTGCATTGTATCAAAAGCGATTTCGATATTTACCAATTTCATTATGATATCATAATATCGGAAGTATTACAATACAATTGAATATGTTAAATTATCTTTAGAATGTACATAATGCTTACGTTTGTCATTAAACACTATTAACGTTGATTTAACAAAAATAGCTAACCTGTGCCTACGCTTCCACCAGCAAGCCATTGAAACAGTTCACAAAGCAAAGCGCAACAGACCCATAGATAATATATCTAATTATTATGACTCGTGTTCAATCCCAAAACAAGGAAATATGGACATTTACAAAATGAGTTTTAAAGTATTAAATTAGGCCAATCATTTTTATTTAGTTATATATATACCTATTAATTAACTTCAAACGTCTTTTATAACAGCATTAAATATAGATAAAAATATTTACAAAACAAAATATTAAAGTTATAACAAATATACATAAATATAGTAATAATAGAATTTATACGAATGCATAATATGCATATTATCATAATATATCATACTATGATGGGTGTGTTGCTAAAGACGAAATTGTCGGTTGTTATTAAATATGGACATCATTCCTGTTAGAGGTGCATTTTTTGCAAAATTGCTACGGCCTAAAGGTATATAAAAGAAATATTTATTACGTGTATTACCAGGGAATGAATAATTAGATTGCCAACATATCATATTTAAAAATTAGGGTTCTTGACGGTTACGGCAACGTCCTGTGCTATTATCTCTTGTTTTAGGCAATAATAAATAATAAAATACTGTATTTATATAAAAACAGTTCGGCTAAAACACGTTAAATGCTAATTAACAGAAAAATAAAATAGTGTATAGTAAAGCGGCGGCGTCGGTTTATTACACGTACAATGTATCGGCTTCGAAACAATCGATGATATAAAAATAAGTTATAGTTTGCTTATTTAAAATCGAATTGCGACCTATATCCTTTAATAATGTATTGCTATGATAAATTTTTCAAAATATGTAAGGTAAATACGATTAATATTAGATTTATAGGTAAAGTCTGCTACTTAAACATTTCAATGGTAGGAACGTAATGACACCGAGCCGTAACAGTAACCTAAAATCCTCGATTTTGAAAAGCCACCGTTCATCGGCAAATCGATCGATTGGCAATCTGCAAACGTTCATGTCTTGGTAAACATGTATAGAATGTGTTTAAGTGGTTTTTGTAACTTAACAATTGTTTTCGGTCATACGGTAGACCATTAAACGTGGTCTACAAAAACCCGGTTGGAAGTGTGGGAATAACGAGACGTGGTGGTTTTTTGATACCGGATAGCGTCAATATAGCTATATGGGATCGTTTGAAATTTAGTTGGCTTTCTGTTAAATTTAAAATCAGAATTGTACGACTATTTATTGCCGAGAAATCGCGGAAAATGTTTGCACAACCGCAGCCGTGTCGATGACGTGAATCACAACGGTTTACTAGTCGGTACGGTACAGTATATATATTTACCAGCCATTTGGTTGCTCAGCGTTATGTTCAACAGTTTTATTTCGAGTTACTGTACTACATTTGACATCAACTCTACCATGACAGAAACCGTCATTCCAGCCGCTCCGGCACCAGTCGTCGCATCGCCTGCTGCGAAGAAGTCTCCGGCCAAGAAGAAGTCCGGTGCTGCTAAAGCAAAGAAGCCCGCTGCGTCTCACCCGACCACTTCCGTGATGGTCACGTCTGCCATCAAGGAACTCAAGGAGAAAAAAGGTTCCTCTTTGCCGGCTATCAAGAAATATTTGGCTGCCAACTACAAAGTCGATCCAGCCAAGCTGGCGCCGTTCATCAGGAAATTTTTGAAAGCCGCCGTCGCCAACGGTACAGTCGTGCAGACCAAAGGCACCGGCGCCTCTGGTCACTTCAAATTACCGGTTGCCGAGGTTAAACCGAAAAAGGCAGCTGTAGTCAAGAAGAAGAAACCAGTCGTCAAAAAAGTCAAAGCCCCTGGTGCCGTGAAGAGAAAGTCGACGTCTGCTAAGAAGGTGAAGCCCGCTTCCGGCGAACCGGCAGCCAAAAAAGTCAAAAAGGCCGTCGCCGCTAAACCTAAGGCTGCCAAACCGAAGAAATCCCCGGCCAAAGCGAAAAAAACCTGCTGGAGCTGTCAAACCCAAAGCGAAGAAGACTCCTACCAAGAAAACAGCAGCACCCAAAAAGAAGTAAACTGTGGTCAATCGATCACACGCTCATTTCTCCTCAACCGTTAAAACGGTCCTTTTCAGGACCACCAATAATTTTTATGGTACTTTAAACTTAATTTCTAACTCGACATTGGTGATGAATAATACTAATGTTTTTTTGTAAAAGTATTTTATATTACTTTTTCATTATGTATTATACCCCAACACGACAACACGTGGATCCTATGATCTGAATATAATAAATATACCAATAATTATTCTTAATTTGTCTTCACTTTTATTGTTTTTATCATCTATGTTAATTTAAAGTAAATTTGTGTTTTTTATGTCAGCAATGTAATATATAAAGTTCCTTACTGTATAAAATTTAAAAGATATATAAAAACATTTTTTTATAGCATAGATCAAGTTAAAATTGTGATACAATTCTTCAAATTCACGATCATTTATAATTATTTTATAGTTGAAATCAAAAAAAAAATCATATTCATTGGAATTGAAAATTTAATACTTCAAGGATCTTTAGTGTTCTTAAGTTTTTTGTTATTTCTAAAACAATACAATCGAGGGTAAATACCTGAAGTTTTAATTTTAAAAAATATTGTGTATTTCTCGTTAATTCAAAAATGAATTATATATTATTAATGAAATTGTGATCATTCACTTCTCTCATCCCTTAAAACGGACGGTCCCTTTCAGGACTGTCAATTTTTTTTTTATACTATACTTTTTTTATATCGTCTTCTACTTTCTAAACTAAGACTGTGGCCTACTAGTTTTTTAATAATCTATACAATGTTATGGATGTTCTTGAGTGAAGTGACTCCTTTTAGTGAATTGACTCGGCAATTCAATATGACATTACTATCAATCATCAACACTGTTATTTATGAAAATATTGATAACTCATCCACTGAAAAACATTTTATTATTTTATAATTGAATAGAATTGATTGATTTATTAAGACTTAGATTCATGACTTGACTTATCAATTGAGAAATCCGGAAAAAAAAACAATTGTTTTAAAATATTATAATTTAATAGGATAATGAAAAAATTACATTTACATGACCCGTATGCACAGACATAGAAATTGTCTGTCTACATCGAACTCGTTAAAAGCGGTCGGTATCTACTAATCTCCTCGAGACAAATGTATAGTTTTGAAAAATATGTTTCTTTTGAAAAATTTCGTTTTCTTTTTGCATAAGATTATGTGAAAAAATAAAAAATATATAATATGTTTCATTATTCAATTGTGTGTAGCCTACCTAGTATATTTTTATACATTAACCTAGTATATTATAGATTGTAGAGTAAAATGCATTTTTATTACAACAATGTACATTGAAATATAATTTTTTTTATGATCAAAAATAAAATGTTCACCAAAGACATTTTTTATATTACGTAGGTATATACACCTATTTATTGCGCTTGTAAACTTATAATAATGATTTGATATCTACAAATTATTTTTGGGGGATATCTACTTATTTTTATACAATTTCTATGTGTATCACTATACACGCGGTCGTGTAAATGTGTATAAGTAATAATTTTATAAATTTTCATGATTCAATCAATATATTTAAGATTTTTAAAAATTGTTTTTTATTATTTTCTATTTTTTTCCGCGTTCTTGTTTTGTTTGGTCTTTTTTACCGATTACCCAATTGAGTACTGGGAGTTGACTCAATGAATTTACTCATTAAAGTGAATTGATTCGATGAAAGTGAGTCACAATTCACATCCCTATTATTGAATAGGAATGTAAAAAAGTAATACCTAGGTATTACTTTTTTATTATTTAAGATCACGTGTTCCCGCATTAAATCGACTTACGTGGCATTGCGATGAGTATTTATGCTTTTCAGTTAAACACTCGTCGATTTGTTGACCATCGTACATTAATATGTATTGGTATTAATTATATGTCAATACTGATGAGCAGCATAATACCGTTTCGAAAAGTATAAAAAACTTCATCCTTTTTAGTCTTACGATGTACCAACAGATGTTGCTTAAAAATAATAAGTTGCGCTTGAGTTTTGTGTTTGGTTTTCAATTGATTCTCAAATATTCAATGAGCAATGATCTTTGAAAATATTACGTAGATTAAACTGAATATTATGAGCAAACGGTAAATTGTTGTAAGATTATCAAATATAATCATTATACTAAAAATTAATAATTAGTTGTACATCCTTTGATTTCAGAGTTACCCACTAAAAAAAAAAAACGAATTTTATAATAGGGATCTACAATGTATGATTAAAAATAATTTGTGCGTAGTATCATTGATACTAGTATATTACAATGGACTTAATGAATATTAAAAAAAAAAAAGAATCTTAACGTTTTTACAAATTTATATTATAGGCAATCAGTTTGGGAAAATGATTGGTGGCCCTGAAAAGGGCCTTTTTATAAGGGTGTACAGCAATGTATTAAATTATTTGGAGCTGGTGTATTTAGTGACGGCTTTAGTTCCTTCACTGACTGCGTGCTTGGCCAATTCACCGGGCAACAGGAGTCGGACGGCGGTTTGGATCTCCCGACTGGTGATGGTCGACCGCTTGTTGTAGTGGGCCAGACGACTGGACTCGGCGGCGATACGCTCGAACAAATCGTTGACAAAACTGTTCATGATGCTCATGGCCTTAGATGAAACACCGGTGTCGGGGTGTACTTGTTTCAACACTTTGTAGATGTAGATGGCGTACGATTCTTTCCTCTTTGGCTTGCGTTTCTTGTCGGACTTGGCGATGTTCTTTTGTGCCTTGCCCGACGACTTTTTCATTGCCTTTCCTGCGGATTTACCTCCTGGAGCCATGGTTGGTGATTGTAGTAACGGTGATTGTTAAAGACGATACAATTCAAACACGAATGATGTCGAATCGTCGAAAACGACCGTATATATTACTAACCCGATGATGGCACGTCATACGGCCATTGACGAAATTCTAAAAAGTATGACGGAACAAACAGGATTTGACAACAAACAAAATTTTAAATAACACAGTACCTTCTCCATAAACAGAAATCGTTATTATGACGATTAAAAACAGCATCGTTCAGTAGCAATTGCAAAGCAAACAGTATCATTTAATACCGTCATAACGTTTCAATCTGTCTAATCACAGAATTGTTTTTTAGTTTTTAACTATATAAGCTACGTATTTTACCACCATTTCATCATTCAGTGTTCGAGTATACTTCAGAGCAGTCGTCAAGCATAATCACAATCATGAGCGGCAGAGGCAAAGCAGGAAAATCGAAGGGAGGTAAATCCAAGACCAGGTCGTCCCGTGCCGGACTCCAGTTCCCCGTCGGTCGTATCCATCGTCTGTTGAGGAAAGGAAATTACGCCGAGCGCGTCGGAGCCGGAGCACCCGTGTACTTGGCCGCCGTCATGGAATACTTGGCAGCTGAAGTTTTGGAATTGGCCGGTAACGCCGCCCGTGACAACAAGAAGTCCCGTATCATCCCCAGACATTTGCAATTGGCAATCAGAAACGACGAAGAACTGAACAAATTGTTGTCCGGTGTTACCATCGCACAAGGCGGTGTGTTGCCCAACATTCAAGCCGTTCTTTTACCCAAAAAGACCGAGAAGAAAGTATAACTTTTTCAACTAACCCTTTCTACTAAAACGGCCCTTTTCAGGGCCATCAACCTTATTTATATTAAAAAATTAACAATGGATGATTGTTTGCTACTTCCCCGTAGTTAAACCGATGCAAGTACAACGTCGCATCACTGTAGCACTTAACAAAATAATGTAAAGTCCTTTGATGCATTTTTTTTTTTTTGTAATTGTTTATTTGCTATGCATAACGACAAAATAATCCAACACATATACTTTAGCTACAGTTACATTATAAAATTATTTAATATTGAACTTCAACACAAATATAATAACAATAGGATGTAATTCGTTACTGATACTAACATTTTACAGGTACGGAGAACGGCGGCTATCATGCTACCGAAACTAAAACAAGACTACCAATTTTCTTTAAACTATTCGCTTTTAAAATGTCAAAAATCTTTCTAAGATAATTTTATCTTGATAACCGTTAATATATTACGTGGTAATAATATAATATTGTAGACCGTTAATATTATTTTTTATTTGATGACCAAAAAATCTAAATTTATTATTATTACCTACAAATAAAAAACAAGTCCAATTATCAAAATACTGTCGTTTTAAAATAGAATGTAAGTTATTTTTTTTTTTATCAACTTTAACTATAGATAATATAATAATATATATCACTGAACACAATAATAATAAGTAATATGGAATTTATATGATTACATCTATCGTACGGTACCTTTTGAATTTTGTAGTTTTAATATCCATACACAACTCGTACAATACTTCTACAATGCAAAAAAAAATACTGTTCTAGTTATTCAAAATTCACAATAACTCAATGTAAAAACTGTTGGACCTAACCTTCTACTATGAACGTAGAATCGTTAATTTATGGTGAAATGTCCCAAACACATACTACCCGTTAATTCAGATATAGATTATCAGTACAGCACCATGTTGTGATGATCATTGACTGCAAAACGACAACAATTAAAATGATCGATAACTTAACATAGGACAGCGCACATTGTAAATTATAATAGTAAAGGAATTTGTGAAATGATAGTAGTGGCCCTGAAAAGAGCCTTTTTAATGGTAACAAAATGAGAGTTGTGTTTATTTAACCTCCAAAACCGTACAGGGTACGACCTTGGCGTTTGAGGGCGTACACGACGTCCATGGCGGTGACGGTCTTCCTTTTAGCGTGCTCGGTGTATGTTACGGCATCACGGATTACGTTTTCCAGAAACACTTTCAACACTCCACGGGTTTCTTCGTATATCAAACCGGAGATACGTTTACTTTACGATGACGTTTGGCTCCTCCTTTACCGCGTCCGGTCATGTTGATTTTTTGTAGTTTCTAGCTAAATACTCGACAAACTGCTGCGACGAACGCTGAACGTTGATGGACTGATTACTCAACTGTCGTCAACCATTTCAGATAAACTGGAAAAATGCTCAGCTTTGTTCTCAGCTCAAGATAGGAAAAATGATCTGCCACAATTTATTCAAAATCACATTAAGAAAAAAGGGACATTAAGAGCGGCCTGGCAAAGGTCCAGAGACTCAAGTATAAAAAAGGTGCTGAACGAGCAAACTTCACTTGTCAGAGATCTGCTGCAATCACATAGGGATAATGAATGGACAACATTTCTAGGATCGGTGGGTAACAACGCTCAAGGAAGATCAAAAAGCTTTACAAATTTAATAGAAGGCTTCTTCGAAAAATGCCTCCAGCGCATGAGCTTCAAGATGGTGATAACAACCTTCAATTTGATCCTGAATCCAAAAGCCAACCTTTTTGCAATAACAATTGAAGAACAGTTTAAAACTCTAGATAGTCACTGCTGGGTCGACGAAGTAGTCCGTGAATCCTTAAAACAGCATGATGAGGCAATATACAAAAAAATAAATATACTCGATTAACAAATTTCAATGTATTCATACGTTTCACGGAGCACGAACGGCCAATCGAAACACTACATATGTTTTCTCCCACTTACCGATTATCGACAACGCGTCGACCAATGATAACGGTAGAAACGAATCCGTTTTTATATAAATACTAGTGTGTTTCGTTGCAGAGAACCGTCAGTATTTTACAGTTCGTCTAATCGTACACAAACGAATTCAACAATGGCCCGTACCAAGCAGACAGCCCGCAAATCTACCGGAGGTAAGGCTCCCAGGAAGCAGTTGGCCACCAAAGCCGCCCGTAAGAGCGCACCCGCCACCGGAGGTGTGAAGAAACCCCATCGTTACCGTCCGGGAACAGTCGCTCTCCGTGAAATCCGTCGTTACCAGAAGAGCACGGAGCTGTTGATCCGCAAATTGCCGTTCCAACGTCTGGTGCGTGAAATCGCCCAGGACTTCAAGACCGACTTGCGTTTCCAGAGTTCCGCCGTCATGGCGTTGCAAGAAGCTAGCGAGGCCTATTTGGTCGGTCTTTTCGAAGACACCAACTTGTGTGCCATCCACGCCAAACGCGTCACGATCATGCCCAAAGACATCCAACTGGCTCGTCGTATTCGCGGTGAACGTGCTTAATAAACTTCATAATATAACAATAATCCATTTAAAATGGCCCTTTTCAGGGCCCCAAAATTTTTTCCTTTATATTTTTTTTTTCTTGTTATAAATTACTATCGTTAACCATGATAATTTAAATAATAACATTTGTTCAACAAAATAATTTACGACTACTCAAAATCAAATATTTAATTATTTAAATACTATAACCATTGTATACACATACCCTTCAATTAACCTTTTTTATAACAGCCATTGCTCACACGAAAATCTTCATTAAACTAAAATATTATTTAGGCCACTTCAAAAATTAACCGCATTAAGAATGATATTAAAGTTTATATAACAAAATATTTTGTCATTTGGTGATTTAGTCTGGCAAATCGTACCTATTTAAAAAATCGTGTTTATCATCCATTGAATTCAAATTTAATAAATCCATTATGGTTCCCCTGCACTCAATGTCTGTCACTGGTACACTAGACATCAACAACTGTACAGCAGAACATTAACCTTTTTTTTTATATTTAAATATTAAAATGTATATATTTTTTATTTTGAAGCATACCTATTCGTACGTTTTTGAATTTACGCTTGTGTTTTGTAAAATTCTATATTTGAAAATTGCATATTCGTGATACCGAATTGTCAACACAAAAATATAGTAGCTCTGAGAAGAGCCTTTTTAATACAATATAATACATAGATAGTTTGTGAGAAAATTAAGTTACTTATTTTAATATTTTACATTCATGACTTGGAGCTAGTATACTTTGTGACGGCTTTAGTCCCTTCACTGACCGCGTGCTTGGCCAATTCACCGGGCAACAAAAGTCGGACGGCGGTTTGGATCTCCCGACTGGTGATCGTCGGACGCTTGTTGTAATGGGCCAGACGGCCGGCCTCACCGGCGATACGTTCGAAAAGGTCGTTGACAAAACTGTTCATGATGCTCATGGACTTTGACGAGATGCCAGTGTCGGGGTGCACTTGTTTCAGCACTTTGTATATGTAGATGCCGTACGTTTGCGTCCTCTTGGTTTTGCGCTTTTTGTTACCAACTGACTTGGCCACGTTTTTTTGCACTTTAGCCGGTGACTTTTTCATCGCCTTAGCAGGTGCCATTTTTGATTAATCAGATAATAGATTATAATATTATATGATGAGCTCGATGAAACTTTTCTAACTGCAGTACACCTACATAATATGATGAATTATTGATTGCAATAATGCGCTCGATATTTATACAAAAAATCGTAGTTGCTGTTCGTTCCGTTCGCCAGAGTACGTTAAAGTGATTATGTTTAATCTCGCTGTGCATACGTCGATGGTTTAACAACCATGTCGTTCTACGTTCATACAATTAAATATTGGGCTGTGAGATAATAATATTACCATTGTCTAAATTGAACCGGGGTAACTATTTATTAATAAAATATAATATTTCGAAAAATTATAAACTTATAAAAAAAATACGTAATAATATACTAACGGTAATCGTTCAAAAAATACGGATTCAGTTTTTATACCTAATAGTCGAACACAAAGTCCGAGTGCTTTAGTGCCGGACAATAAGTCCGAAAATACAAAATATTCTATATAATTAATAATTATTTTAAAAATGTAAAAATGTTTGTAGAAATTATACACAATATATTATATTATTTTTTTTTCTATTTTCTCATTTTCATTTATAATTATATAATTTGTTATTAATTTTAATAGGTACGTAGATACATGTATTTAAAAATTTTAACACACGATATCTTAGGAATAACATTATCAAAATTTATTTTTAATTAAATTTATAATATTAATTTAATTTTAACTATCAAGTATTATTCTTTATTCTTTTTACAGTATATTGTAAAATATATATAGGTATCTAACTATAGTGGATTTCTGTTATATTTTTGTTAGTTATACGAAAATATAATAATATAATATGTGTACAAACGTTTTTAAATTTTTAAAATAAATATTAATTATTATATAAAATATTTTATATTTTCTGACTTTTTGTCCGACATTAAAAATGTGCTCAGACTTTTTGTCCGACTATAAAAACTGAATATAAACTGACTTTTCGTCCCCCGATTTACTATTAACTACCTACTATAAAATTTCTAGTCTTTCACTGTTAGATCGGTTATAGATATTCATCCACAATTATTAACACATAATATAATTTCTACAAACTATAAATAGATAGTTATTAATGTATTGGAATACCGTTGATTCAAAAAGCATAAAATTATTCAAGAATTTGAAATGTGGAACTCTCCTAACCCATTTAAAAGTTAATATTTTTATTTAAACTTTTTCCTCCAAATTGACTTGTACTATTTAAAATTAAAGTTGAAACTATAAATAAAAACAATTCTAATTATGAATATTCAATATACCTAGTATGACTGTTAGTATATTACGATAAGTTATTTAGCCATTTAGGTATATATTTGATTTTTAATACCAAAGATCAATTTATACTATTCTATATTTTCCATATTACACAATATTATATTAACCCTGCATAGGTCACGTGGATTACTATTGTAATCCATGTAAAAATAAAATTTTTTTTGTATATTGAAAACCAGTGGAATTATTTCATTTTTTCAGTACCCTCAAATAACATATTGCCTAATATAATTAATTCGTTCACAATAAGGGTCGCAGAAGTTGTCGTTGTTATCGGAGTTCAAAGTTTGTTGGATTACCATTGTATGCCGTGCGATCTTTCACGCACGTTTATTTTTTAGGTTATTTTTTAATCATAATTATCAAAAAACAAAAGTACGAGGAAATCATGAGTATGTTGTTTTATATGAGTGTGTTCAGATCATTTTAAATACATTTGCATTGGGTGTTATGATCAAGAATATAGTGAGGAATAAACTTAAAATAATTCAATTCAATAAAAATGTATTTTATTATGACTAAAAGATTTAAAATGTAAAAAGTTATAAAGTACTCTTGTTTTTTTTTTTATTTTATTTTTTATAGAGCTAAGGTATATGTAAAATACTTAAATATTAATATGTATATACAGGAATATTATAAGAATTTAATTACATTGAATAACATTACAATTGAAGAAAAAAAATTCTAATAAATTATTATTTATTCTCATTAAGTTAAAATTCATTTTCTAAAGTAAAAAAAAAAACATAAATTTTTTCTTTATCTCACTATATTTTTCAGAATGTACTTAGTATATAACTATAATTTAAATTTTCAATAAAAACTTGGAACCTATAAAAAAAAACAAAAATGGATTAAAATTGTAATCCACGCGACTACCGACGTCCCATCAAGGTACGCGACCTATGCAGGGTTAAATCTATTTCTAACTTGTCTAATTTCAAGCAAATTAATATATGAAGTAAAGTGTTATAAATCTATGACATACCTACAAAACATTTAATTATACTATTTTTTTTTTTTTATTACACGTCAAAAAGGGCAATAAATACTCCCAGTACGGGACTCTACAGTCCACCCACGCATGTCCGTTATATTATATAAACTTCCAAGTAGGAAAGCGATTATAAAAGGAATAGATGATATTTATGACGTCATGTACAAAAATGTATTCCTGGTGTAGGTACTTATAATTAATAAATATAATTGTATATGAACAAACATTAATTATTTTAATGATACAAGTAGTTATTTAATATTAATTTAAATAATCACTAGTAGACAAACCATGTCGATCATTACATTACAAATAAATACTGACTGTATTATAATAGTATATACTGTACGTGGTAGTTGTATATTCCGATTTGTAATTAATAAAGTAACTGTCGTGCGAAAAATTGCCGAAAATGTTGTGGCCCTGAGAAGGGCCATTTAATTTTTTCATAGTCAATAAATATATATAGTAGAAAATGAATGAAAATGTAATGGGTGAGAGAGAAGGTTAGTTAAATTTCGAAAATTAGACTTTCTTTTCGGTTTTCTTGGGTAAAAGGACCGCTTGGATATTAGGCAAAACACCGCCTTGGGCGATCGTCACACCAGACAGTAGTTTGTTCAACTCCTCGTCGTTTCTAATGGCCAATTGCAAATGTCTGGGAATGATACGGGACTTCTTGTTGTCACGGGCGGCGTTACCGGCCAATTCCAAAACTTCGGCTGCCAGGTATTCCATGACGGCAGCCAAGTATACCGGTGCTCCGGCTCCTACACGTTCGGCGTAGTTTCCTTTTCTCAGCAAACGATGGATACGACCGACCGGAAACTGGAGTCCGGCACGGGACGACCTGGTTTTGGATTTGACTCCCTTCGATTTTCCAGCTTTGCCGCGTCCACTCATGATGAATAAATGTAAATTTTGTAAATTAAATGTGTGTAGAACGGAGATCGATGAGTGAATAAGTCAATTAGGGGAACTACAGTCAAATTTATATATATGATAAAATGAACAAAACCGAGCAATGTCATTAGTCGGTTATTACTAGTTAAACGAGTGTAAAGGATGACGTTTAGCAGCTACCTCTTCTAATCGGTGTGATTTTCCACTAACATAACTAATCTTGGTAAACTATTATATTATTATTAGTGTATCCACTACACTAAATAAGGAACAACAGCTTGTTATCAAATAAAACTTCTTTCCCCATTGACAGACCATTTACTGGATTGGCAAATACACACGGTCATACAGATATTATGTTAATACCGAGTGGGTATAATATTTAAAAAGTTTAAATATTTTTATCGCAATGTTCGTTTCTCAAACCTTAGACACGGCCTACAATTTTCAATTAATATATTATACTCGTTTTATTTAATTTCTAATCTAGTGCATTACCTACATAAATCTGATTTGTATTAGTGATCGGTGCATGGCCGTTTTAAGAACTAATTGTTACGGTTTCGTTCACTTAGGATTTTCCATGTTTTTATTTTATTTATCTTTTAACTGTAAATCGTTATTTTTGCTCGACAATATTATCCAGATAGCAATACAGATACCCATAGCATATTAATTTTACATAGTATTCTGAGAATATAAATACCTGTAACATCAACAACCAATTAATAATGGAAAATACATTAATAAAAATGGTCGATCGCTTTGCATTATGGATTACTAAACGGCCGAGATTACAAAATATTTCATAGTATGGTTAGGGTTTAGCCTTATAGGTATATTAAAATAATTGTCTATTATTATTTTATAATTGTTCATATTATTATGTTATGTAATCGAATTGATGATAATATCATATATTATATATAATATACATTTTATTTTGTCAATGTTCTAAATCTGTGATGGGAATACCTTTTCGATATTTCTTCGAACTGTATTGTATTGTCCGATAATTGTGATAAACCGTAAAACAAAATTAAGGCGTTTTCACAAATATCTCGGTAATCTAATGTTATCTAATATTTTATATACTGAATTGTATAATATCATTATGTACTATGTTGGTACCTTATTATTGATAAAATTAATAATGATTGCTATCTTGCTATAATGGTAAGTTAATATTTATACGTATATGGTATCGCCTGTTAATGGAAAGTAGAAAACCGGATCAATATACTCAACCTCGATTTTCAGGAGGTATCTAGCCATAATTTGTATTCGTAAAGCATACAATATAAAATTTGATTGCAATTAATTTCTTATTTACATTTGTGCATAAATCTACAGTTTTAAGTACAGGCGTTTGAAATTAAATTTATGACTAAATTGGTCAACATTTCTAAAAAAAAAAATGGCTAATATTATTCAATTACAATTCATTACATTTTTAGTATTCATACTTAAAATTTAGAATTTAAAATACAAAAATCTTTATAGGTATTCATCCTATATTAAAACATAATTTTTTATGAGCTTATGAAATTCTAATTTTTATAACTGGTTATTCACTCAACAATTGGTATATCTCCCGTATAATAACTGGGCATGGACCAATGGGCCTAAAATAATAAAGTTTTTATTTAAGGTCAGAGTACCTACCAATTACGTTTGTATTCAAATTTGCCTACTTTCAGACATGAAAATATTATTATTTGATCTAATTCCATCAATACCAAGATTAATACTAAAATACTTGAAAATTAAAAACTTATTTATTGATCAATTGATTACTGGTTAAATTAACTGATTATAATAATATATTTTATAATAGTAACGGGAATTTTATGAAACGTTATTATTACGCACATTTTGATCACGCAAGTATTGCACTTGAGTGGTAGACGAGAACAAGTTCTCATTATCGTTATTAGCCTAATTATTTTGTTGCACACAATAAACTTATACACAGGAAAAATCGGAGTGTGTTATTATTGTAAAAGAGTTTAAATGTGAATTATAATATAATTGATGTAACTTTAATTTTGAATAACTGACAATCAAAAAGTAACTTATTAAATGTGAAGAAAAAAATTATTTATTTATTTATTTATATTACCTATAATATAATATTATGTATTATTGTATTAATGCTCACAACTAATTCGGTTAGTGTATTAATTTATTATATAATTATAACTAATAAATTTTCCTTAGGTATTGTAAAATGTTTTGAGAGCAATTTAGGTACACTATCTAATAATTACATATTTATCCTCAAACGATTTTTGTTATATTCTTGTTACTCAAAAACCAATAACTGTAAAAACTTGAAATGTTCAAGAATTAATCAATGACGCAAAAAAAACATCATTAATAGTGATAAAGGTTTGACAGACCATCTCCGCTAAGTCGTTTTTATTTACAATGATATGACATTGAATTCAAATTTAACATAACCATCACTATAACCCACCTTATTTACAGTAGAGAGGTACCCACTTGACCGCCTTTCAATAAATATTAATCCATAAATGTCAATAAAAAAATGTTTTGGTTTATCAATCCTACAGATATCGTTCTCATTTATACAAAAATATTTAAAATAGGTACATATAATAACAATTTATTTTTATATTTAAAGATTAAATTTTATCAAAATTATGAAAATTTGCAAGTGGTGTTACTGTAGAAAATTTATAAAATCAGCAATTTTTTTAGCTAAAACTCTAAAATACAAAATTAATCATTAGCAAAAAAATATAAAAATATATAATAGTACCTATAATTTTATACACCATGATATTTTTAAATGCAATGTTGTTAAAAATTAATTCAATCCACTGTATTACTATTTACTATTTTCTAATAATAGTGAATTATAAATTACTTAGCAATATCAAGACATAACACGTACGTACTTAAATTCTTAACAATAAGATAGTCCTTTTTCACTTAGAATCGTTTTTTGTGTATTGATAAAGGTATATTATCAATTAATTAAAATTTAATACATCCTTTCCAGTGACCCACTTAACATCCATCATACAACAAAACGGTTTCCACATGTCCACCTTTTGTATTTTGGGTTTAGGTCGTTTAGAATCATTCGAAACTGATACTATACGCTTTTTGTTGAGTGGTAGGAGGGGGATACTCAGGTTTGTCATAGGCAGACCGTTTCATTTCTTCTTGATCATGTATTCATAAATAATACATGATAAATAGTAACTAATACGCACTATGTAACTATACAAAATTAATTAATTGGATTTATTTTATGTAAAAAAATTACCCAACATGGAGCACTTGCAAAGGGCTGTTGAGAAAATAGGTAAAGAATTAAGAGATTTTGCGGTCCTGATAAGGACCTTTTATAAATTGTTACCGTTCAATACTTATACATTTACTATTTTAATATAGCTTGGTCTACTTTTTTTTGGGTGCTGCTGCTTTTTTTGCTGGGACCTTCTTAACAACAACCTTAGCTGTCTTCGATTTGTTAGCCGCAGATTCCATCTTTTTTGTTTTAGCCGTAGAATCTTTGGCAACTCCCTTGACCGTTTTGGGTTTTGGTTTGACAACAGTCGTAATTACTTTTTTAGATTTCTTTACATTCGATAATGTCGTCGTCGTCCCGTCGATAGATTTTCGTTTGGTTGACGTTACTGCCTTGACAGCAGTAGGTTTTTTCGCATCCGGTTTCTTCTTGGTCACTACTGCTTTTTTCTTCTTCGCGGCAGGTTTTTTCGCCTCGATCGGTAGTTTGAATTTACCCTTAGCGCCAGTGCCGTTCGTTTGAATCAAATCACCCTTGGTGACGGCTGCTTTCAAATACCTGCGGATGTATGGTGCAGACTTGGCCGAGTCCATTTGATAATGTACGGCCAAATATTTTTTAATCGCCTGCAGAGTGGTGCCCTTTTTATCATTCAACGTTTTAATGGCCGCAGTCACCATAACTGCAGTAGACGGATGACCCAGAGTAGGCCTCTGGGCAGTGACGCCAGTAAGGGCAACATCTTTCTGTACAGGTGATTTTGTCAAAACGGTTGGAGAGGATGCAACCGAGGAAACAGGCGACACAGTGGACACCGACTCTTCAGATTCCGACATGTAGATTAAGTATAAATTAAATAATAACAAAAAAAAATAATTAATAAAAAAATAATAGTAGGTAAGTGAAAACGAATTAGTAAATTGTGACTAGAACAAATGTGGTACGGGTGGTTTGATAATGCCAAATATAAAGCATTCACCGTACCGATTAGTAAACAAACACCGATCGAATTCAAATGATTGTGGGTAAGTATGCCAGTATTTGATTCGTTTACTCGTCGACAATTATATAATATTATAGTCCAACCAAATAGTGAATTTTTGAATTTAAGGTGTTTTTCGCGTTCCTAACGATCGCGGTTATCGATGATCCCGGAGACCGATTTTTCTGTTGACGTATTCGATTTATTTACTCAAAACGATTCTAATTGATTTTATTATGAGAATGTATCTCACTTTATTTCATCTATTAATCATACAAATTAAAAAATTATAAATTATATTGAATTCAAACATATTTTATTTTGATTTGATTATATGCCACATCTTACGTGATACAATAATACTGGTGACATGATATTATTGTGAAAAATAATTTTTTATTACAAAAATATATAATTATAATTATTATAGGTTAAAACAATGTTAATAATTTTGTTTCCTTATCAAGTCTGAATTTTTTTTTTCATACTGTATGAATTCAAATCATGGTATATTATAGTAGATTATAATCTACCGTGATCCAAATACTTGATTTCTATAGAGAAATATAATAGCTACTGTAGAATACTGAATAATGAATAACTCAAAATAAAAACAATGTTTTTTTATTAAATATATTTATGCACAAAATATTGGTGTACATATAAACACTGTAAGAACAAACCTGTAAACAAAAAAAATTAAAAAAAAATTTAATACAAATCATACTAGACACACGTAAAAACATGATAAAACAAGAGGGTACGCTATGGCGAACATGATCGTTACATATTTATACGATTTAAGTATACCGTACCGTATAAAAGGAATAAGTAGTAAGATAATAATAATGAAAGTATTCACATACTGATCGAAAAGTCAATGAACCAATCATTTATGCAATTATACAGTATGTACTTACTACGTGCAATCAATTTTAGATAAATAAATAATACATAATATTATATTACTATGTAATTTTATTTCAGGGTTTATTATTGTTAACTCTACTTATTAGTTTAATATTTAAACTAAATGCTTTATATTATATAGTACAATACCTATAATATTGAGATACATAGATTAGCACCTGTAGCCATTTTATAATATAGTGAAAAGGGTGGTGGCGTATGTGGTATTTTTAATAAAAGCAGCTGAAAACATACTGCTCATCTCATAGAGTCGTATTCCGATGGTGTACAGAACCAATTGCTGAACATAATGATGAATTTCATATTTCAATTTTCTAAATATTATACCAATATTGAATATGTGCATATTTTGTATCATTATATAAATATAATATTCACCTACCTAGAGATATTTACAATAATCATTGTCCATTATTATCAAATATTTTTTTCAGTCTCTCTCTTTAATTGTATAGATAACCTAGTCATAAAATAAGATAATATTATATTAGATAAGTATAAGTAAAGATTTTGACATCGAAATATGGTGTAATATTCTATAAAATATTATTGAATTATAACCTGTTGTCCTTCTCATTCGGTTTTTCGTCTATTTAATTTTTTCGTTATTCATTATCTATCATTTTTTATAAAGTTAATGTTAAACAAAACCAGAGTAGTGCGTCATTCGAATAACATTTTGTTTAGATGATTATTTTGATACTATTTTATTCGAATAAAAAATTATTCAAATGATTATTTCACAATTATTCAAATAATTCGAAAACAATATTATTTCACTAATTTTCAAACATAGTTATTCGAATAATTCTCAATAATTTATCTTAGTTAACATAATATGATTGATATTATGGTAATTAAAACACTTACGTTTTAAAAAATCAATAGTTGGCATTGTATAAAACAAATATAGAATTCAAGAAGAAATTAGAAAGTAAAGAATTCGAAAATATCTACTTGTATTTTATATTAGCATTATGTTTGAAAATTATTCAAATACATTTTTATTCGAATAATAATATTTTCAAATTATTCGAATTTCAAATAATTATCTATATAATATTTTGCCCAACTTTGAATAAAACGGTGTTTTGTTAAATATTTTGACTTATTTACATAAAAATCTACGCCCTCTACTCAGGGGTTTTACTATACCCACATATTTACACCTCAAAAACTAATTGTTAAATATATTGCCTATACTTAATTCCTTAGAAACGGTCAATATCAATTAAACATTAATCGGTATTATAATAATTTAATTACCTATTTATAGTTCTTCAATTAATTTGAATTCGTGTATAAGTAATTGAATTGCAAAATGAGTTAATATATAATATATCACTTATAAACTTGAAAAAAAATTAATGTTTTTCTCACCTTAACTGATTCAAATATCTATGTTTAAAATATTAAGTATTAACCCAAAAAAATAAATGGACATTTATGAACATTTTTCATTTCAATTTTAAAAAAAGTATCTATGATTCATTCATACGAGTAAAATTATTACATCACAAAAATCTCTATTTTCATAATGAGTAATAAGCCATAATTTTGAAAAAATTAACCCAAACATGGATAATGTTCATTTTTTATCATTTTTTTTATTGATAATAAGTCAATTCACCCTAATATGTATAAGCCAATAAACAAAGGTAAGCATTAACTAGTTAAAAAGTTATTTTTTTTTAACTATTAATTAATAAAAATAAAAAATATTAATAAATTATCATAACAAAATTATATTGCTACCATGTCAATTTATTCCTGTGCCATGGATATAAAATAATACCAAGTCTTAGAATTGTTCAACTTTTTGTGGTTGGCATCTACTACCAACAGTCTACCTATCTAGAATAATAGTACACATTATACCTAGGTATTACAGATTTATCAAGTGCAGTATAAAATTTGTTGTGGATAGTAGTCATAATTTCCACACATACCTAGATACAAGGTCACATCTGGTATTATACAAATTAAATAACGTATGCTATTGTAGATGTTATAATATTATACCCATGTTATATCAATAAATACATGGTTTGATTATTGCGTTAAATGATAATTGCGGATGAGCAATCAATTTATTTTTATGAGCTCGTCCAATTATTAAATGTAACCAGGATATAGGATATATAGGTCCTAATAACACCAATAACTATTTGTTATTTGATAATAAAAGATAATATTTTAAATACAATTAATAAAAATTAAAGACTTAATTTATTAATATTGTTTCATTTTAATTTTGAAATACTTATGTATATTTTATTAAATTGATTAACCAAATAAAATTATTATACCAAATAGAGTTCTCAGATCAGAAGATCAGCTTACAGTATAGATACTGGATAAGCAGAGCTTTTATAATTTGTAATCAAATGAATGAACACTGTCATTAATCACTTTTTTAAATATAATATATTGAAAATTAAAAATTAAACATTTAAAAAAATTAAAATTTATGATAAACAAATAAGTAGTTAATTATATAAGTAGTAATGTTATAATATTACAATATCAAGGGAAAATTAGCATACAAGATTGTATAAAAATGTTTTATCACAATACATGCCAATTCACCAAATATGGTTACGTCCATTTTTTCGTTTTATAATTAATTTAATTAAATTTTGATTTTTAAAATTTATAAATACCTATACTCAAATTTATATTTTCGAGTTTTTGATTTTTTTTTTTTTGTACCAACTTAAGATTGTTTAATTGTTCTATAAAAAATAAAAATACTAAAAATAACTAAAAATTATCCGTAAAAAAATTTACTGTAGAAAAAGGTACTCTCATTTGAAGAATAAAGTTAATATCTCCACAAAAAACTCTTTAGTAGGACAAAAAATCTGAAGAATTTTATAGCCTTAAGTATATATTTAAGAATTCCAAAAATTAGATTTTAAATAACTGCATTAATGGAGAAAATGTTGCCCACGCTGGGTGAATCACGCTATATATTAATATATATATATATATATTTTTTTTTTATAAAAGTTAGATTATAGACGATTTCCCTGTATTTATAATAATAGTATATTATGTTACAAGCAATGGAACTTTCAAGGCTTTTCCCGTGTATTCAATTGTAAATAATATTTATTGTTGTCTATAATTACTGTCCACCGTATTTAATATATAACGAAAAGATAATTGAAAAATATTTCAGTTCTATTGTAGTATTGTGTATTTATTTAGAAGTTTTGCTAGTACCTATAAAGCCAATAATTCTGTAAATATGAATTTTTTTAACGTTCCAGATGAATTTAAAAAAAATCCAGAACTCAATGAAGAAGATTTAAATCATCTAAGAGAATGGATATCCAAACAACCACACCTTCCGCTTGTTACTGGCAAGTAATTATTTTATAATGATAAAAAACCATCTAAGGTGCATTATGTATTTATATAGGAGACCAGAAAAGTATTCCCAATTTAGATCATGAAGTATAACATATAATATAAGTAATATAACACTAAAAATATTTGATATTTGTCTTAGACTGAAAAATAATACTTCATAAAGATTAATGATACATTATAATATATATGTACGTGATTTCTTAACCTAAAGCACAATAGTAGGTAGTCATTGATGATAAAAATGTTCAATATCCAACATTCACCTATCATCATTAATTCTTAAGATATGTAACAGTTATTATAGTTACTATAAATTATTAAAGTAACTCAAATTATATCACTAGTGGCTAGTTAGTGGTTTGCATGGTTCAATTTTGAAATTTGAATAAAACATAAACAATTTAGAACTTTAGCAGACTTGGATGGTATTCAAATGAAACATTTTTTTAAATACAAAGTAAAAGATTCACTACCTATATCTATGTTACATGAATGCTATTCATTTATTTATTTATAATGTATGTTTAGTGTTTAGATATGCCAGTGTGTCACTGTGACACTGATATTAATTATTATCGCATATTATTATGATGTTTAAAAGTTTAAGTATTCCAAAAATTATACAACTTTATCTATAGTTCTTCATTTAGTTGGAAACATGAAAAGTGATTATATAGATAAACATATAAATACGTATCAAATTTTTAAGATAGTTTCGTAGAAGAGTGAAATTCATTTCCTATTATATATTTTATAAATTTTAATTTTAAAAAATATAAAAACTTTTTTATGAACATCTATAGCTTTTAAATGTACAATAATTATACCTCAAAAATTATCTCGCACAGCTGAGGTGAGCGATGCGAGACAAGTGCGATGTTAATACCATAATAATTATAATGTTGTAGTCCGTGTCCGACCCATTTTTATTTATTAAAAGACTTTTACAGTTATTGCATGTATAATATACTATGCTTATATTATCTACACGTATTAAAAAATATCTTTGCAGCTTTATCTAATTTATTGTATAACTTATACATTTTAATTTGTAATTCGTTTTGATACACTAATAAAATTTAAAAAATAAAATTACAGACGAACTCCTCGTGCTATTTTTTCATAGCTGTTTTTATCGATTGGAACCGACTAAAGTAACCATCGAGTCGTATTTCACTCTTCGCACTCATTCGCCCGAATTATTCACAAAGCGTGATACCGATGTAAAATCTGTGTTGGAAGCATTTAAAACTATGTAAAAAAAATGATATATTAAATAATAAAATGATTGTTTACTCAGAAGTACATTACTCTTTAGATCGTTTTGTGCATTGCCGGGATCAACTCCAGATGGTTGCAAAGTTATATTTATATACGCTAAACGCGTAGAGGCAGAATTGTTTGTTTTAGCTGATTTCATTAAAGCACTCAGCATGGTGATCGATATGTTGCTAATGACTTCAGGAACTTTCGACGGACTAATAATTATTTATGATATGAAAGGTTTTAGTCTTAGTCATGTCGGTCGTCTTGGTATCAATATGATGAAAAATACGTGTATTTCTTGCAAGTATGGCTATATTAGAAGAATTATTTTAAATTTTAATTCGCTACTTAATCTTAATTTAATTTTAGGATGGATTGCCAGCTCGTCTAAAAGCTATCCATACAATAAATACAGCTCCGTTTATTGACATGATAAATAGTATGACAAAACCTTTTATGAAAAAAGAATTAACTGAGAAAGTAATTAACTATTTTTTTTGTATACATATATATATATTAAAATTATTATTTATAATATTCAATGTTATAATGTAAAATGTATAGTAAAAATATATTTATAATACAATTATATTATTTCAGATGTATTACCACTCAACTACAGATCCCGAAGCGATATTTGAATATATACCTAAAGAAATGATGCCAATTGAAATTGGAGGGAGTGGACAAACTTTAAAAAATATAAACGGTGGGTCAATAATTTATTGATTTCATAAAAATACAAAACGTGTTAAGCATATATCTACAGATATTCCTATACTATACTAAATGTTCTTTTGTATAAAATTAGATGATACATTTGAAAAAGTCAAAGAAATGAGAAAATGGTTCTTAGAAGAAGAGAATTACAGAGTAGATGAACAAAAACGACCGGGTAAACCAAAGACGGAAAGTGACTATTTTGGTGTAGAAGGTTCTTTTAAGACTTTGAATTTGGATTGAAATAAAATGTTATTGTTTTGGGATACAAGTTATATTTATATAGGTAAAATGGAGTATTAATTATAATATAAAAGTTTTCGTTTTAGGTAGTACGCAAAATAATAGGATAAATTAAAATATTATGCATGTTATAGTTAATTATTTATAATATATACTCAACAATCAGCATACCATAATATATATCTTAAGTCCAGGTTATTTCTTTAAAATATATGTAACTATATTATAATTTATAAATAATTGTTTGTGATTTTCGTTTATTTATAATTTTTTTTTCTTGTTTATTCATTGCAGTGTAGGACATTAGTGTCTTGGTGTCTCTATTTGTTTAATTTTTGAAATATTAAAATGTAACAAAATATCAATTAATACAAATAAATCAAAAATTGATAGAATTATAATTCATTCCTGAAATTTAAAATTTTATTTTAACTATAAAATCGTTATAAATTAGAGCTGGCAGTATTTCAAATTTTAATATCGGAATCCAGTGTTTGTACACTACCGGGGTCTATGGAGGTATAACTGGTAATAACTGAAAATGCCGTACCTAGGTAATTACCGGATCACGGTGAATTTATAAGTGTTTCCAAGTTTCCAGTCTAAGGAAAATTTAATTTTAACATCTATTTTATAAATCATGTTTGTAATTATCATAGATCTTATACTAGTATACCTTACAGTAAAAGGTCTTTGGTAATAATTCATTATTGTTTTAAATAAATTTAGGTACCTATACAGTATTTTCGGTAATTAGTAATTACCGAATCACAGTATACTAGTATTCTCAAAGGTGGGCAAGTTAATGAAAATAATTAACTCAAGTTAAGTTAAGTTAAGAGGATACAAGATCGATAAGTTAAAAGTTAACAGTTAACATACAAATTATTAATTTAATAACTCGATAAGTTAAAAGTTAATATGGAGAAAAATATTAACTTAACTCAGTTTAAAAAAAGTTAATCTATTTATTTTAATTAGTATATAAATCACATAAAGAGTGGATGTGTCTTTCTAGTTTCTATAATTTATAAATAATAAAAAATTATTTTATTGAACTTTTATCATAATGTACACTGATATACCTTTTTACTTTTACTTTACTAATATTAATTAATTTAAACTATACAAAATTATGTTATTAAGAAAAAGAACAGAAATTTTAAGATAAAAAGTTAAAAAAAAATTAACTTTTAACTAGTTAATGCCCACCTTTGGGTATTCTGAAATACTGAAAATATCGGATACCAGTATTTTTAAATATCGATAAATACAGGTATACCGAAAGGCGAACATACCGTTAGCCCTAGCAGCTAGCCCATATATATAGGTAAGTAATAGTGTAATACCCCTACAACGAAACACCAATAATAGTTATCCTGATAAATTGAATATTATTTTATTATTATCTGTTGGGCAACAGAAGACGTACGTACCACAAACAAGAAATATATATACCAGTGTTGTAGGTTAATTAATTTTATATAATATAAATTTATAATATGTATAATATTCATTCTCTATATCAAGTATTTTGAATGATAAACGGAAATGTTTATCTCGAGCGACCTTGCAGATATAAATGTGTTGTTTTAAATAGTTGTGAAAATAATTTAGATTTTAATCTATAACTTTAGATATTTATATATATTATGATATTTAAACATTTAGTAAACTAACAACAGGTGTGTATTAAAATATTTTACACGTTACACTTCCCGGCTTTCATATTATCATAATATACAGTATGTGCTGTTATACTCGTGTATGTATATAATAATAATATTAAGATGGCAGGTTCTAAATATAAATTAAACCAAACATTGCAGATGTGAAATTTTATCCTATCTTAAAAAAATAACAATAAAAATCTATAAACATTATTTTGTTTTGTTAACTTAAATGTATTATTTATTAATTATTATAATATAATATACCTATATCTTAAGAAGTTAATACACGTATATAAATTGAATACCTATTATTTATTATGAAAATACGAAGGTTAAAAATCAAATTTAACGCAATTTTAATGTGTCACATTAACTGGTTGCGCCTGGTGGCTGGTACACTAATCCTAAAATAGTCGTCGTTTGGTTACCGGACAAATCCACACGCACCATATATGGTCTATGTAGGTAGATTTTTCACTCACCAAGACCTCTTTGGCTTCTGACCGGTCGTTTCTTAAATAAATCCCTTGACTCATATTATTATTTTAACATGTATTTAATATTCTCAACCGCCGATCGTTTATCGAACGTATATACTATATAGGTACTTAATTTATATGAACGAAACAGGTAAAATACAATTATTATGAAAACTGCAATTAAAACTGAATTACTTAATTTGATCTGCGAGTAGTTTTTTCAAATTTTAATGAACACTTGGTTAATTCCAAACCACTGTCGATATCTCATTTACCTAAAAACAGATTTGGCAAATCGGACAGCGACTTTGGAATAGTATCAACAACAAAAATAACTTTTCAATGTCGAGGTATTTAAAAACTAAAAGTTTTTCAAACTTACTTGAACTCAAACCCTAAAAAATCGCTGTCAGCTATAATTACTGTATGGCTTGTTTAAACAAAAAAAAAAAATATAAGAATAATAAACAATTTAGCATGCTAAATGATTCAATTAATATCGTCCCCGCTAAACTATTTTTGTGTTTGAAGTTGAACTTATTATTATAATAATATAGGTACACTACATAATATTATTATGTATTAAGTAGATTTATATAATTTATGAATTGAAAAATAGTAATATCCCTATTAAATCGTATAAACTTTTTTGTATAGCTATTTATTTACATTATTGTGTCTAAATAAAGTTAACAGTTACCTATTATACTATAAACACAATTTATAAAACTATACTTTGAAATTTTAGTACAACTATACAATTTAATTATATATTTAATATTTATTTAGTATATAACTATTTTTTTGTGATTCAAAAAATATTTACATTTACACATCTACTATCAAACTTAATCTGTATTATTAAATACCGTGTCAAATTGTAATCTACCAAAAACAAATTTTAATATAAATAACAATAATATGATTCGTAATATGATATATTATATCAAGTACTAGATACCTATGATTATTTTGATATCACTATACAAAAATAATGTGATTACATCATATTTATCTATGCGATTTACTAGTGAAACGCTTTCAGTCACATGCAGAAATGTAGGTAGTAACTACATTTTAAAGAACGAAATTCACAATATACTATAGTGTAATTATAATCAAAATGTACATATTATATCAATTTATTGTCAGGTCATATGTTATTAACTTACAGATTGAAAAAATTACCTTATTTTACCTCTAAACCTATAGATATCTATGTCATCGGTAGTCCCCCTAAAAAGCACGAATTGCGTTGATTATAATTCAATTTTAAGATCTAAGCATAACATCTAATTTTAACTAAAATACATTCAAAATCCATCGTACTTTAATTATTAGTTAAATTTGAAGCTCGTCATATCATATTAAAGATTTGAACTTTAAAAATATTATTGTATAATATATCTGTTAAAAAAATAAAAATTATCAAATTCTGCAGTAAAATTATGTGGTTATAGATTATTTTATATTAAAACATGTTATATAAAGGTACCTACTATCTATTCTAAAAAACAAATTGTCCAGAACGAACTTACTAACTTTAAAAATTATGTGCTTCAAATTTCTAATTTAATACTGATTATACCTATACTTGATTCGATTCATCCTATTTTTGGCTATAATGTGCAATTTTTCTTTTTATTCAAAACGTATTTCTTAACAGTATATCAAGTACTTTATCTGTAATATAGTAATAGACATTGAAACATAATAACATAATATTATAATATACATACAGTTGATAAAATGGATTAAATTAACCAAACGTATAATATCGTAACGTCCTCTTCACTGAATTTTTTTTTTTTTAAAACTTTAGTCAATAGATGAAATATGAGTTTAAACTAAAATTCGTCATAATACTATTGTCAAGTACTAAAGTTTATACGTTTATACGAATTAATGTTATTAAAATACGCATTTATTTATGTATTTGTATTTTTAATTTTAATTTTATGTTTTTTATTAAAAATATACAACAACGTGTATTTTTTTGTTGTAAATACTTTTCGAGGGTTCAAAAGTATGTCTTCAGTTTAGAAATTCGATGCTGGTAATAATTTATAAGGTTATTTTTGGAAGTTCCCAGTAATCTTCAAGAAAATCATGAAAAAAGACTTACCTTACCAACATATTAACACGTGGGAGATATACGGTTTTGATTTCTGGCAGAAAAAAATGTTTCCTTCAGCTTTTATAGCCAATTGTTAAGCTGCTTGCCTACATATTACATTGTAATTTATATTCTATAGTCTATAGAATACATATTTTGTAAAATGATATTTATATTTTTAAGAATATTGTTATAAAATTCTTAAGTTATGTTTTTTATGTATCATAGAAAGTTAAAGTTATTATTTTCTAAATACTAGCAAATAATTATATAGTAACCAGTAACCACTAACCTTGTGAACTATAAAACTTGCGCTCAAATTTAGTACAATATTTTATAGTATTTTTAGATATATCAGATACATCATACATGGTCTATAATACTCTAATTATTCCAATCCACAGAACAACATCAAAATAGTAGCAAATATATTACGGTTGTACTCTATATGTGTCGATTTGTTTTAAATAACATTTGTTATTTTTCTAATATTGACTTATTGTGATTTACAAACTTACAAATCATGTAGTTGTAAAGTATCTACATTAAATTCCTTTACTAATTTAATTTAGATCCTTTACAACTGTATGATTAGTAAGTTTATAAATCACAATAAGTCAATAAGCCACTGTAAATTATCATTATTTATTACAGTATCATATAAAGCTAGTGGCGTACTTAGACCATGATTTTTTTTGGGGAGGGGGATTTAATTTTTAAGTTAATAAATTGCAGAATGATCTAAACTAAACAAGTCTCAAACTTTAATAGATTATTATTTTTTATTCGTTATTATTTTTTATTAACATGTCATAATATAATAAGTTAAAAATTGTCTAAAAAAAATGAATTCTTTCTAAAATTTTGAGGGGTTTATCCCCTCCCCCATCCTTAGTACGCCACTTATGCAGCTGCTTTATTTTTCAATATTTCAACCAAAAATAATAATCTTATTTATAAATAAGTTAATAATATTACTTATAGATACTATGTATAGACTGTTTTATAGACATCAAACGTAATATAGCTAAATATGATTTTGCTATAAATTTGCATGTCAATCTATTTAAATTAATTAAGTATAAATATGTACTGTATTTTGGATTTATTAAAATATATGGTAATGTAATATTTTTCTAATCATTTGAAAATTTAGTTTTCGTTTATAATAAATATTTGGAAAGGTTTACATCATTTTTCCATTAATTTATTGAAATAATATAATATTGTTGTCACTAGTCTGCAGTTAATTTTGTTTATTTCCATACAATCTTATCGGTTGGTGCTAGGTTTACGAATAAATAACACTTACTTAGAAAAAGATAATTACTTTTTAAAGAAATAACTAATAATAAAACTAAATTTTAACCTAACGGGCGACTTATATAATATCTATATATATATTAGATTTATAGCGAACTTTAAATATAAATAATAATTAAGGATTCATTTTATCAGATTCAATTACATTATTGTAGGACGTAACTACGTAAGTATTTTGGTTTGTTGTTGATAATAATAATATGTTTATATATTTGGATTACAATACAATTCATACAAAACCGTGATTGTTAGCCACTAACGGAGATTCTTACCAGTTTCCAAATAATTAGTAATTAGTTAATTAATTTTTCATAACAATTTTACAAACAAATAATTTAATACGAATAAATCAGTAAAATGTACTTATTGTTTATTTTTTTTTTTGCTTTTATCTATCCTTGTTCACTCGAATAATTCTCTACGTCGTATCAAAAGACGTTGGTGTCTAAATAATGATAACTATATAACTAATTAAATAATTTATTGCATCCGAAGTTTACGCAATGATTATATCTAGCCTCTTTCGTCAATTCATTATATTATTATTACATATTTACATATCTAATATAGTTTGTATATTTTTTAAATATTATGTAAAAACTATGCTTTTATTTGTATCAAGTACTCGTGTCAGAATATATAATATTACTTACTATTTGTTTTTGTCTATATTATGTAATTTTAATCCGTCCAAACCATCATATAAATCAAAACAATAGTTCAGCATGTCAAAGTTTTTAAGAAATTATATTCTACTTAAGCAAATAAACACGACTAAAATCGAAGAAATATTTAAAAACAATCGACAATAATTGTTCACACAAATAAACAATTCATTCATAAACACATCTAATCAATAATGTCATATTAAAATCAATTAACTTATGTACTGCGAATGAATACTATAAACTTATAAATAATAATACATTTTATATTTTATTTTATTTAAAGATATAAACGCCAATCAGGGTTTTTTACATATATTATGAGACTAAAATATTTATAAGTTATAACAATAATAATAGTGATATGATTTAGCAATAATAATGATACAAGATAATAATTATAACAGATTTAATATTTAAGACCAAATATCAATATAATGCTATAGTTTATTATTTTACGGGTAGCATAATAATTACAATAATTATACCATAATTATTATGGTACAAAATGATGTTTGCATAGAATTTATAAACTTCAGAAGAGGGGTCCAAATTGGATGTACGCATTAATCTACAATTGGTTCACTGAACATATAATTTTGTGGAAGCGGTAGGAATATGAAATGGAACGTGTGAATGGGTTTGGTGGAGTGGAACTTGAAAATAAATTAGTGGTGAGATGGATGGGTGAATCGATCGCGCCAGGCAGCAAACCATTAATAAACTTAAGGTTTGCATAATGACGACGAACGGTCAGCGAGAGAGAAAATTAAGCTGGTTTGCAACAGGTGAGTAGTCGTGTTCTGCGTGAGTTATCCTCAAGGTGACAAGGCGGGTATACCCAACAAACCTGAGAACTTAAGCTGAACCCTTTACAATTGGTTAGACTGGTTAGAGTCACTAAAGATGTGTGGATCCTAGATAACAGAGCCATACTCTAAGATTGGACGTAACAGACGACAGCTATTAATATTAATCTCTGACCAAACGTTTTATTATTACTAGTAAAGGATCCATAAGTTTGAAATAAAAAATTGGCCAATCGGTCGCCTCAACGATGGAAAATATGATGTCTATGTTAAAGTAGTTACCACTACTTATTTTATAATATCATATCGCGCAGGGGCGCTGAGTACAGGGGGGCTCGGGGCCTGTAACCCCCCATGAGCTCGATAAGGTGGAGCTCAGCCCCTTAAAATTGAAATTGCCAATACTATTGTATTGTAATACTAAATGTTATAACTTATAACTTATAATATACAAAACAACAAATAACTATATTTTAGTAATTGTTTAACGATTAGTAATGTTTAGTAATTATTTAGGTAAAACTGTACATGTGTTTATAAAATAGTGAGCCTCCGTGACATTTTTAAAACCTGGCGCCTTTGATATCGTGTGAATAGAACTCAATAAAATAAATGTCTGTTCAAACAGCATTTACGCGGTTACGACAGTGATCTGACACAGTCGGTAACATAATATACCTACTATTTATAAGGTTTTAAAATGAAATATAAACAAACTGGAAAAAAATCATCTATAATAATCATAATACTTGTAATGCATGTTATAATAGATGAGTCTATGACATCAATAATATATAATAGGTACCTATTATTACCTCGTATTACTGCATAATATCTGGTAGGTTACTAGGTTACACATACAATAAATTCCTATATAAGGGGTCGGGTGGGGTCAATCGCGGAATGTATATAAAATCGAAATCATCTACCGTTTTTTTATGAAATTCATCACGTCAGACATGTGTAACGTGTAAAAACTAAAAATGATGTCTGTCATATAATGTGAAAACGTGTAGTTTTATTGAAAAAATATATATGAGTGTAGTATTCTACAATAAACTATATTATTTCTTTACTTTTCAGTACTTTTCAGTCTTTACAAATGGGTATAATATCAAATATGATGGTAGCACCGAAAAGCCGCGGATTGTGTCCTGTGATCGTTCAATTATTAAAAAGCGTTAAAGTAAATTACGTTTATTTAAAATTTGGATTTTATAACGTCTATCTTGTCTAAAATATCATATCTTATAAGCAGAAACAGCATGACTCCACTGTAAAGACACTGCTGCGCATATTTGGAGAACCACTGCAGTATACACAATACACATTACACATTGATAAATGAAATGCCCACGTTTAAGAAAGTACGTAAATTCAAATTTTATTTTTTCTCTACAGTAAAATTTAGAAAAGTGACTCAGCGTACTTATTTATTATAGTTAGCAAAACGTGATCTGATCCAACGCACCTATATATGTCGCTTACGATGAAAAGAGCCATAATTAGTAGTCATATACTTGTAAGCATATACCTAATAAATTATTATATAATATATGCGTTCGTTTTACAGGAAAAGTTAGTTGTGACTAAGACGCCTTGAAATTGAAATTTCCAGAGAGACCAAAAATTCATCGAGTTATGATAAAACATGTGACACCGTGATATCGAAAGTTATGATATTTCGAGAACGGTGCTTTTTTCTTCGGTATATGATGGCAACAGGGTGGGAATTATATTTTATTCCTGACTCGAAAAATCGAAAACGACTTGTAACGGGTGCTTACAGCAGGGTCGAACGTTGTAATAAAGTTGGCGGGTATGGTGTATATATATAATATATATATATATATATAGATACGACGGTCTATATGCATGTGGTCGTTAAACACGCGGTGACGTCACATAAGTATGGGCCGGGCATAATAATATTATTATGGCATGAGTCATTGACGACGCCCGTCCGTCGGAGACTGTTTTTCGCGTCCTGCGTGGTTGTCGCCCCGTTCTATTACATTATTATAGTATGTTATGCCGCCGCTGTC
>NC_040878.1:78777264-78835325 GCF_003676215.2 Rhopalosiphum maidis | reverse complement strand
TTCAGTCGCAAATAATATTGACAAGTGCGTCATCATTATATAACTACCGTTGAAATATTGTGGGTATGTGCAATGATCCATTGGATTTAAAATATGTCACTATCTCCAAATATGAAAATCGAACTCAAAAGTTAAAAATAAATATCTACCAATAACAG
Source organism: Rhopalosiphum maidis (assembly GCF_003676215.2). Taxonomy (NCBI): domain Eukaryota; kingdom Metazoa; phylum Arthropoda; class Insecta; order Hemiptera; family Aphididae; genus Rhopalosiphum; species Rhopalosiphum maidis. Next base: position 78,835,167 of record NC_040878.1, on the reverse strand, counting down.
AACTTTTATAAAAAGAAACTCGACTTGACAATCTTTCAAAAATATATGTGACTCGAGCCTCTCAACTTTGCTGAATAACTCAAATATCACTAATAACAATGGCTGGTTACAAGATGTAACGGAGCACACGCATTTACGAAAAGGGGCCTTTGTAGAGCCAACACATATTACTGTGTAGCACGAGTGCAATTTTTACCGTACGAAGTGTCTTCAACCAATTTTTACTAATTTATTTTTGCCGTAAAAAATGTTAGCGGTATGCAAATCAAACAGTAGATAATACATATTTATATTAATTAATTTATATATTTTATTTATTCTAGTGAGGTGAAAGTCATACTAAATTATTTTGTGATAATAATAGAAATTTTTGATTAATTCCAATGAACATTATAATGTACGTATGTTTTTAACTATAAATACCCAATGCACATTATAATGTACATAGTAATATTTTCGATCCAAATGGTCAGAATCTTCTGAAACTTGGTAAATGTCTCTATTAAATGTCTATCATTATGTGTAACGAGAAAATAATTTTTTTTTATGTTCAAATAATTAAGGTCTAAAAGAGTTAAATTTATAATTATTGTATGGTACAATATTGGTGCTGATATTATCAGTATTATAACTATATAATAATACAAGACCAGAGTTCTATCAATGATGCATTAGAGAAAGTTAAATTATATTTATTGATCAATTGATGTAATATGTATTCTAAAGTAATTTTCGTACATACCGATTTTAAATTAATAAACAAGATTTGAGTATCCATTTTCGTACGCTAATAAATGCATAATATTCGTATTTATATGCTATAATTTTTTTAAAATTATTTTATACATTAGCTTATAATTTTTATTTCTCGTTAATTTAAAGATAATAAAATGTAATTTTCCACCCAATCAAATTCAGATATTTTTTTTATTAAGAATATTATAAGGCTGGTAAGTACAGTAGGTATTGCTTTAACATTTTAATTTACCATAAACTATAAAGGTTAGTTTTCATTACCTTCTACATATTACTTTCTACCTAATCGTATTTATTTTTCTTAAAGTATTAAAATCAATTTGATTAAAAATGACCAACATGTTGATAGTAGTTTATTTTACACTGACAACCAACGACTGTGTATTTTATTACACAGAGAAAGGAAGGCAATAACAGTCAATAATCTTGTAATTGTTAAATTAAACTTTTACAACGCTTTATTCTCAATTTCATCAAAACCTAATTAAAAAAAAATAGTTATTTAAGTTGTATTTTCTATGTCCTCAGTGTATTTAATTTTTATTTGATATTGGCTATTTCTAAGAATAATGCAATACATTTGAAAATCATCAACAAAAATCTAATTCTAACTAATTACACGAATCTCTAACTCTTTATATTATGTTACACATTAATCTTATTTTCATTTTTTATTTTCCCTTTAGGCACTCAATATAATATCACTAGAATATTTATACGATGAAAAAATTGTGGTTTTTTTAAGCAACTTTTACCTAAATAAAATCTAATAGTATTCTGTGATAAATATTTTTTTTTACATGTATGGAAGATTTTCGAATTAATGGATGGAACATGGCTGACATTTAATTTCAAAATTGTTTTATATTTGCATTACTTTTCTGTATTGTACGAGTGTATAATGTAACTAGTATATAGTTTATAATATAAATTATTTAAGAACTAACAATGGACAAAATAAATAAACTCTATTGGTAGAATATTCAAATTTAAAATGTTAATATGATAAAATTTCAATAAAATATAAATGGGAAAAAAAGTTAACATTTATAATATAATCATTATTTTAATATCTGCTATCGTCTCCAGTTGGAATAACTATATTATTGAGTTATGGTTTTTATAAGATATTTTATTTATATCAAACTAGGATTCAAACAGTAAATATGATTATAAACAAATTATTATACTTACGATAAAACGTTTCTGTTGAACTTGTTATAAAAATATAATTTAATTCTTTCAACTGATTATATTATACACAAAATAAACTAATAGATGTCTACAACAATTAACGTCAACAAATATTAACATTATTATAATTTTGCGTCATTCTATGAATTTAATTGTGAATTATACTATTATTCTCTATTGTTTGGCGTTTATTAATTGTAACAGAGTTTTTAATAATATAGTTTAATGATAATTCTTAAAAAAATTCCCATTCATTATAATGTTTAAATTTATATTTAACATCGATTATCTTACGTATACACGCTAAAAGTATTAAACAATTGTAAATTAATTTAATATTTTCAAGATTGTGTTTAATTAGTTTATACTTAGATAAGTATCAATTGTATAGCTATTTTAACTTAGAATTTTTATTTTAATGTCACATGTAGTTTTTTTTTTTACAAAAGTATATGTAATTTTTTCTTTAATAGCCAACCACTACAAAACATTAACATATTACATTTCGTCATGATTAAAATAGTTAATGTAAATTAGGTAAAATGCAATAATATACAACTCTTAGCTTACTTTGAATTGCTGGAAATTGTTTAATCGTAATCGATTAATTAGTATTACACTAAAATCTATTACTTATGATACAGGTTAATTTTCATAACAAATAAAAAAAATTATTCTAGTTCAAATTTATCTGTGGAATATCTAAAAAGATCAAAATTTTGAGTCGTGTTGACCCTTTATTTATATTGATTTTAACTGTAATATTAAATATGTTATTTTGTATTATAGAACGTACCAATAATAACTACATAATATTATTATTCACGTTTTCGTATTACTCTTATTATTATATTAATCAGTTCTTAGTTTATTCTGAAAATGTATGTGTTTAAAAATTTACTATAAATAAAAATAATTAGATTTGATTCGACACTGAGGGTAATTTATGGTAGCAATTTGGATCTAATTGGTATATTAGGAAGTCAAAATTAAATATAAATGTTTGAAATTTTTTTAAATATTTATATTTCTAATCTCTTAGTTTGTTACTGAGTAATAACTTAAAATGCAATATAAGTAGGTGTACTAAAAGTCATTTGAAAAATTTCTAAAAAACTTTTTTTAAATATTTTTTTAGAAATGTTTGAAATTCAAAAGTTATGAAAATTAATCATGATTATGAACATTTGGAAATTATTTGAATAATAAATTTAATGGTTTATGCTTAACACTATAATAAAAGTGTTTGCTGTATACTACAAAACTATATTCACACAGAAAAATAACAAAGAAAAATCAACTAAATATTCAAATAAACCTATATAAAAACAAAAAACTTACTAGCAATTAAAAATATTTTGAAAAAAAATAAAAATTTAATATTTAAGATCATGCAATTCTTCGCAGTCTGTGTAATTCTTTATAAAAACATAATTCTCAAAAGAATACAAAAGGTTTTGCTTTTTTGGATTGCAAGAAATGATACCATGCTAGTCAATAAAAAAAAGGTAAGCAGAAAAAAACAGTGTATATTGAATATTTATACTATATCTATGGTCTACTTTATTTAATTAGAAAAAATAAATAAATTATTTTTTGAAATTTATTACACATAATGTGTGTACCAGTGGTGAGTGGTGACATATTTTAAATCACAAATGCATACAAATAGAATAAAAATACAAGGCCTGCCTCCTAAGACAACTATAATATTATACTATATACGTGTAATGTATATTGTATCTACAAATATTAGATAATATGATAGTATATCTTAATCCATGTCGTCAAGATTGTTATTCTATCTTCTTAAACGTATTTATTATTATTATTATTATTAAAAGTTAAAAAGTAGCCAAAGATGTAGTTTGAATCATAATAACATTAAAGACTTTTCATTTTTCATTTGGTCTTGTGTGTAAGCAGTGCTTACAGTGCTTAGGTGCTCATGTGCACGTTACGTTTGTTGTTCCTTTTGTAAAATCTGCTACAGACAACAATTCTTAAAAATTTCCAAGGTTAGGTATTGAAATAAACGTTTAATATAAAGTTTAAACAAATTAAACGACAAATATTTAACATTTTCTATCGTGGTTAGGTATTAACAATCCTTTAAAAAATGTAGTTATGAAGATAACAATAAACAAATTTGTTTACTTACAACTGGTGCAATTAACTATATGAATGTTATTAAATTTTTTTTTTGTAAAATGTTTTTAATTGTCATAATTTATACCTTATCAGTTAATAGTTATCATAGAATAAATTTATAAAATTCTTATGGTTTATATTAAAAATAGGTAAGTTGTAATTCAAAATAAATATATTATAATTATACCAATGCAATCGAAAATATCTGGAAATTCATAAGTTAAATTATTTGATTTGTGAATATAATGTTATGGTTTGTAAATTGTAATATATGCAAATAAATTTAGGGGTATCAATATTCTTCATAAATTAATTTAGTTATTAATAGATGCGTTAGATATTTTTTTGGGTACGATCTAAATGTTCTACTCATTAAAGAGATATACACAATTTATATTAATGTCAAGATGTGGTTCTATTGTACCTACACGGAACAATGAATAATTTAAACAACAATTAAAAAGCATAAAAACTATTTTTTAAGCATTTGTAATTAAAAGTTTATAAGATAAAATATTTTAGTAAAAATAATGCATTTTTTCTTCTGATTGTACATCTTTGTTTGTAATTTAAATAATATTAATCCATGGATTCAAGTTTTTTATAACGTGCATATTGTTATTTTTAAAATATATACATAAATATTAAACTATTTCTTATATCTGAAAATAAAGGTATATTTATATAGTTATGTCATTCAATGACAAGTTGGTTGTTGGTACTTAGCATATACATATTACATAAATTATAATATCAGTTTATTTTAGATTTATTAAACTTGAATTAATATTAGCCACTGTGATTGAGGTGTTTACAAAATTCTTCTCTAGACATTGGTTTTTCTGTAAATAAATTTAAAAAAAGCATTTTATTCTGTTGGGTTTTTTTTTTTACTCGTTACCAATATATTTAAAAACAAAAACATGTAACATAACAAGTTTAGGTCATGTATATTTCTTTGTATTGTATTTTTTTTGCAATTAACTTATTATTATTGTTATTTTATTAAATAATCAAAATTTTATAATGCAATTGCCACACTGAATACTATAAATATTTTTTTACAGTATTTATAATTATAAAAAAATACATAGAAAAATTATATTTATTAGTTATTACTTACTATTATCATAATTTATTTTCTTATTTTCTTCGAAGAATGAAAATGTATAATCTAGAAATTATATTATAATATTAGATTGTTATTAATTTTTTTCTTTTTTTTTATTTATTATTAAATAAAGCCTCGGACACTAGTCATTTACAGAACTAAAATAATGAAATATTAAAACAACATATTATGTATATGTTACCGTAAATGCCCGATCACTAGGTTAACCTAGGTTTTACTAGTTAATGTTAGGTTTTACTGTTGTATTCAGTAAATGCTGAAATTTTTAATTTTGTTTGAGCTTTTACTAAACATGTTGTGTACATCCTAGGATATACAAATTTACTTAGTAAAAGCTGATCAATACACGACACATAACACTTAAGCTCCATAAAAATTATAATTATATATTATTAAAAAAAACTACTGACGGTTATTTAAATTCTTTATTCAAAATAAAAATGAATTTTAAGTTGTAACGGTATCGTTTATTTTGAGCGCCGATTCTTCGGCTCTTAATTGAATTTGTTATAACAGTGACTTGTTTAGTTGTGATTTAATAAATCGTCGTCTTTGGAGACGTTTATAGTATTTTTTTGCGTATGATGTTCTTGTAATAGGTGGTTTGCATATTTTGTCTTTTTCACTCATTTCGTTATCTGGTAAATGTTGAATAACATCTATAATCATATTACCCGTTTGTCAACCGATCGGCGTAATTTACGGTGTGCGGAAGCTATAAACGCGTAGGATTATGAAAGATATACAGGATATACTCTGAGGTCAATAATCTGTACATATATTATTATGCATTGACTTGTTTGGCATTTTAGGAAAAGGAAAAAAGGTTTAAAAAATTAATTGTTAACACATATTAAACGACGTAGTTCGCGATAGTAAATGTAAATACTTACCTGTATACGTATGATCAGGAGTGATATTTTTTAAATGAATTTTAAATGCCTCAAGATTTCCTACAATAGATAGTTAATTTTCATTAAAATTATTATCCATACACGTAATTATCACACAATTTATGAAACAAAAATATATTTATAACGTGTAATTTATAATAGGTATTTAAAAATCTATAATTCCACTAACTTTTGTTATTGTATATTGTATTTGTTGGTGACAAGTTTTCTACTTTTTTTAAATTTTATAAAAATATATTGTATTATATTAATAAAATTAACCTGTTTAAATCTAATTTTAATTTTTAATTTTTATTATTTCCATATTTTTAGTCATAAAAAACAGTAGAAGTGTAGTAAAAACCTAATAAACAAAATATTTATAAGAGTTATAAATAATAAATTAAGTTTCCTCCTCCCCTCAACATAAATAAAATAAAAAATTTTCTGGCTACGACACTATTACACACATTAATAAATTTATAATTATTTATTAACATACATACTAGACTATTGATATCTTTATATATTCTATGTTATTGGGACGTGGTAAGCAAGGATAATAAAGAAATAAGAAAAAACGTAATAATTCGTATATAAGTGGACTGTATTCCAAAATTAACTATTTTTGAATAATAATTAAGAAAAAAAAAGAATAATATTTATAAACGTCACGGAGGACGCGTTGCGCACTTCGTAGTGTGCTTTCCGTGTTGTTCAAACGACAGACGACGGCTACGTAAATCGATACCGCGTAGATCACGACTACGTAGATCGTCGCGGCAATATTATTGATAATAAAATATATTTATAGGAAATGACACACTACTGGGTACGCAACATATATTTTGATGAGTTAAGGTAACACCACCTAAGTACTCGTCAAAAATTCATTATTTTTTTTTTGCTTATCATATTAATAATTTCGTATTTTTTGTACACAAAGGTCGTTTTTTCGTTTTGTCGTGTATGTATTTGAAAATAAAATATTTAACATCTAACATTTACAGCAAATTACTTAAATATTTCCTATGTTTATAAAATATAATTTTCTTTATTGAGCATATGTCATTACTTCCTAACATATTATTTTCTATAAATGATATCTCTTAGCACATTATTTTTCAAAGTATCTCATGAATATTATTAGACATTTCGCGTTACATAATCATTAATCATTAAATATAAACATATATACATATATACCTACATCTTTAATTTATTTTTGTTTGTGTTTTCAATCGTTCATATTTATGTGTATTATTATTTATTACTTAATTAGTTTATAAACTCTGTTTATCTATTAGAAGTGGACTAGACCACTTTTTGACAACCTTTCGGCATCCAAAAAATATTCTTATTTCAACTAAAAATTATTACTATTAATTATTTTGCATTCAATATCGATATCATTCTTTAACCATGCAGACCATATAATAACATATCATTATTTTTATTACTATATTTGTAAATAATTTATAATTTTCAAATACATAAACCGTCACACATTTTTAAAATAATGATAAAAATAATAATAGCTATTGCATAGTAAATTAATCTTTATACATTTTTTTCAATAAAACATTATATTTTAATGAATGTAATCAATAAATAAGTTAAAAATAACTACATATTATTTAAACTTAGATAGGAAGTATTTGTTTGTTATAAATTTGAAGTGGGTTCAGTAGTTTTTATTATTATTATTATTATTATGTATAAAAAAAATAAAAACCATGAATAAATACAATAAAAATTAAAAAATAAGTCCAGATAGTTAATTTCAGTACAACTACCTAGGTTCTGTAGGTTATTCTGATGAGGTGATTTAAGTAAGCTGTTTTAAACGTCATTGGGAGGTTAATTTTCTTGTTTGCAAAAAGTTGATACTCTCAAATATTTTTCATCTATAACATTAAAAAACATAAAAGTTAAAGTTTGTAGTTAATGTTACGTCAAGTTTAATTTTTAATTATTTAGAATTTTTTTAGATTTTTGTATAAATAAATTAAATAAACATTAAATACGATTGTAAAAACGAATTCTTGATTAAATAAAACATAGTATTATAAATTAAAACAAAAAACATTTCAATTTCATCAGCCATCCGTATTATTAAACACATTTTATATTAACAATTATAATCACGTAGGAATTTTAAACTAAATCAGTTAAATATTTTTTTTTTTTACATTGAAATACTTATTTGTATATAAAATATATCCATAATTAAATTCATTTAGGTACCAATATTATAGGGATCGACAAAACATCCAGAAAAATCCATTATAATTGTAAACTAATGTAGCGAAAGATGAGCATCAGTGAATGTAACGATTATTGAACTATTCCAATTACATTAATAAACGGCAAGTGAAGCTGATCTCTATAAATTTTATTATTTAATATGATACGTTGTTTATGTCTTGCAATGTTTGTGTTGGTTATAGAAGCTTAATTTGTTGTTTAATGTTAAGCTCATTCAAGCTGGTACTAAATATATTATACATAAATAAGTTAGATTAATATAGAACAGATATTGTACCGTTTTAATATTATTTATCCAAAAGTAAAAAAAAAACATTCATTAAATATTTTGCATCAGTGATACGTACTATTCTTCGACTTTTCTATAAACTTGACATGATAATTATAGTATTTTTTTTCAAGCTCTAAAACAAGACATTTTAAAATTTTAAATATTTTGATACTTAGATTTGCGAAAAGTAGAGAAACAATAACATCACCATTTATCAGTATTTAGATTTATTTTTTATCAATAATGTATATAATAAAACAGAGACTATAAACACAACTTTCTCATTAATTGATTATTTATAGTATTACATTATATAACTTTGTTTTTATCATACAAATTAAAATAACAGGAATAAATAGGATAATAAATTGAATTTATTTTTATTTTAGATTTATTCGAGTTATATCCAAATATATTTTAGGAAGATGTTTTTTTTTTTGAAAAAATTGAATGTAATTGTTAATATGTAAAACTGGTCATCTAAAGAGCAAAACGTTATTTGAGTTTTTTTTTTAAAAGAATTGTCGTATTTTATTAGTATTGTTTGATTTGTTGTGATACATTTATTTTTATTTTTAAAAAGCAAATTTTTTTTTATACCAATTCAGATAATATTTTAAATGTCCAAAATCAGTAAATTATAAAGTATTATTAATCATCAATAAATATTGAATTACATAATATCACTTAAGTTGTATTAAAATATTAAAATCTTTTATTAGCTATTTTATAATATGAATTATATTTTTTAGTATTTTTAAATTTATAAAACTATATAATATGTGAGAAAAATACTTGTCAACAATTTTAGGTCCTCTAATATGACTATAACAATAAAAGATTATGTTGTTAAATGTATTTCTAGGAACTATAATATTTTTTAAATTCTAACCTTAAAGTGAATAACATAAATAATAGCCTTGTAGTATAATTTTATGAATAAATACATTTCATAAGTTAATCATTAGTCTTTATTTTGTTGTTACCTCTTGTAGAATTATACCAATAAGGATCTACACAACAAAGTAATAAATTGTCGTTTTAATAATTTATTTATTTATACTTTTTGATTAATGTATAAATTAATTAATTCTAATATTTAAAGTACTTACTAACTTATAGAAATAAAGTATAGTAAGCAAAGAAAAGGGTGTTATTAATACTAGAATATGTTAAACTCGACTACACCACGAAAAACGAACAATCATAAAATACACGATGCTAAGTTGTTGTATCTCGGTTTTAATGAACCCGATCACTGTAAAATCAGCATAGGTATATCATTCTTTGTAAATAAATTTTATGGAGATAGACATAATTAGCTTTCACTGGATTGTATATAGCACTCGTTATATTTTCAGTTATATTCTAATAAACTTACCTCCTTTCTCATAGACTGAGTAGTTTTTGCGTACATATTCTACAAACATACAAACATATTGCCATTCAAATATAATAGATTATAGAAAATTATTATTTCTGTTCTATTTGTTTTTTTCAGATTGCCTTTCGTTACTAAAAACTTTATTATTTTCTATTAAAATCGATAATAGACCTAAATTTAAACAAAAATTAGTCGAAATTCATGTGTGAATGTGTAAGCCTACTCTTTGACATGCTCTACGCTTTATAATATGAGGTTGAATATAGAAGCTATGAACACTCTTTAAATGTCAAGGAATATGTGTGTTCAATTTCGAGTCGATCGATTCAGTAGTTTCCAAGTCTATAAGCCCCATACATACATTAATTTATAAATATACAATGTTATATTTTTTGTGTCATCCCCTCACAATAACCATAAGGTTTGTATAATAACATTTTTTTAGCCAAGAGTAAAATTAAAATTGGCTTAGATGCTCATTCGACAATTTAACATAAAAAATTTACAAACACAGTCTTTACAGTTTCAGGAGTAAATGTTCGCAAAAACGATTTCGGCAATAAACTAATAAATAAATAGAAATTATAAGACTTACAGTAAATATTTGGGTGGGACACTTTTAAGCCAAAATGAATTTTTCCCTTTTAGGCCATTCTGAATTGTTTGTTTTCGTTACGTACATCATTTTTGTCACCAATTAAAAATATTCTTAACATATTTTTTTTCGTTTAACTACAAATTTATTTAATAATCATATAATCTTATTGATTTACAATTTATTATTTGAAGAATGGCCGATATATTCCTATAATTTTTTGTTTACTCCCAGATAAGTCAATTGAAACATTCACATTTATTCTCTTCTTCTGATATGAGAGGATACCATTACACGAATAGAATTAATTAAACACATATACTACAATTATAAAATAATTAAACAACCTAACAATTTCATTTTTTTTATATTTTTTACATTATTTAATAATAACGATGTATAAATTGGTAGTTTAACAAAAAAAAAAAAAAAAAACGTGAAAAATATTTTGAGTTGATGACCAAAATAATAATGTAATCAAAACCACATCCCCCCCAAATATTTATCAGTAAGTAAAGGTCCCAGTATACAAAAAATTTAAAAATAATTGGTAAAGAAAAAATAATCTGATCGGATTTCCACGTAATTTTACTAATAAAAAAATGAATAGTTTTCTTAATTTTATTTGAGAAATTATTAATTATTGTTTATTTATGTTTCTTCTTTAATGATGTCTCATCCAAAAAAATACATAACATTTTTCTGAACAAATTCAAATTTGTAAATTAGTTTTCCTAAATCAGCTCAAAAAAGAAGCACTTGGTATCCAAATATAAACATGACATTTAATTTCATGGACATGTTTTTTAGACTTCTGCGATTTAGTTTATATAATAGTCTACGATTACACGTAATTAGAAATCAATATAAGTGCTAGAAATCGCAGACTATGAAGAGTTGTTTTAATGGCAAGATCAAAAAATTAACTTTATATTATATGAAATAATTTATTGAAATATGTTTATTATAATATAATAAACATTTTTTAATATTATTATAAATTATCATTATTAACTTGATGAAATAGAATACTGCAATTGAAATACCGATTAATTTAACTGTGTTTTATTTGTGCTTATAAGTTAAATAGTCTAATATATTAATAAATTACTAAATTAAAAAAATATATATATATTTATATATACATTAATATTATATAAGTAATTGGCTAAGTTCTTAAAATAATATTAACTTGGTGTTTTTGTAAACACGTTCTTAAACACAGTATAAAAAGTCGAATAAAATCAGATTTAATACCATGACTTTATTATTTTAAATAAACTTTTCCAATATTTGAACTCAATTATTTGTTAGCAAACTTAAGTATTATCAATTAATCAATTAAAGTAATATTTTTATTTTGAATAATTTTCTCACATACCAAATCTATATGTTTGAACAATATTTTTGTATTCATCTAATGCTAATATAAAGACATAATAATCATATTTATTCACCATAATTTTTTAATTCATTTTTTTTATATTACCTTATAATATATAAAATACATGTATAGTTACTAAACTGAGGTAAATATACTATTTTTGTTGTAGAAATTGAGCCAAGCGATGAATGTATTGATTTTATCATGCTGTTTTTTTATATAGATTTATGATTACACTATAATTTGTTAATAAAATATTTGGATTTTCAAAAACGGGGGTGATTTAAGAATATAAATTTGGATCTAGTTTGTACTTTAACTTGTAACTTAAAAATTCCTAGTACTTGTTTTTATAATTGGGAAAAATAAATCAGGAAATATAATTATAGAAACTCGGTAGCTATGCAGTGGCGTGTTCAGCACAAAATAATTGGGTAGGCCAGTTTTGTTCTGTAGTGTGTTGTCTGTAAGTATGTTCATAACTATTAGGGAAAAGTTGTCCTATCACATGGGATATGGATATGATAATAATATTTAATAATATCTAAATATTACTAATATTAATGTATAGGTAACATTTTTATTTTTGATAAAAAAAACCAAACAGTAAAATAAAAATTGTGTAGACCCAGGCCTAGTCGGCTTACCCTATATACACGCCACTGTACCTCTGTATTTACATTTAAAATGTTGACGTGACATCAAGTTGTAAGAAACCACCTTAACATAATTGAAATGTCTGATACCGTCCCCTTTTATTAATATTTATTATTTTTTTTTTCAAAGTGAAATTTAGATCATTTATATTATTATACTTACAATAATAGCGTCTATCATGATATATTGAAACTGTTAAAACATATTATATAGTTTAAGATTTTTTATCGTTTTAAAAAACACAATAAACTATTGTTAAAATCTTTTACACCTAAAAATTGTAACAATGCAAAGGAATGTTCAAATACTTTTAAGTTTGTTAAATTGATGAACTCTGTTAATTTACTATAATCAAGAATTTTTTGAAATAATGTAAAATCTCCCAAAATACTAGTATAATAATTATGTTAGATGAGACGATACAACTAACTGCTGACCAATACAATACATATTTACACACAATTAGTTGTAAGTCAGATTTCCAATACACGCCATACAAAAACGATAGTTTGACACGGTACGCAACGGCCGCCGGACGACGGTACAAAGTATACAGACGTCGCAGCAACCGGTCTGCGCCTTACCAACAGTCATCACGTACAACGACGACGCGACACTGACGACTCTCCCACCATCAGCAAAGACACAGGGCGAGATGGAAAAACAATTCGGTCCGGACGAATACCTGCTGCCGGCTATCTATTTAGCCTAAACCGTCAGACTGACTGAATACTGGACAAATCGTGCCCTTTCTACTACATTTTTCGCAAAACCACGCCATCCCGTTATAATTTTTTTTGTTTACATTTATTAAGAAATCAGGCCACAGCTACACGCATAATGTTGTATTTACAACACAATGGTCTATATAGTTATCGGATTGAATATTAAATTGACCACGCCATGTCCTAAGTTCTTAATACAGAATTTAATTGTATATTATTATATAATACAATAGAATTTAACAACTACAAACTTAAAAACATAAAAAGAATTTTCCAATCACACTGTTACAGAGAAGGTTAAAAAGTATTTAATGTAACGTCGATTATCTTACGTTTACAATCTAAAAGTATCAAAAGTTATAAATTAATCTAATATTTTCTGATTCGTATTTAATTAAATTTATATTTATAGTGACAAAGAACTTAATAATAAATAATTTTATTTTATATTATATTGAGTGTTGTTTTTTTTTTTGAAAAAACTTGATGCTATAGGTAAGTACATCTACGTAAAATTGGATACAGTTACCTTGAATCTAGCAAGATAAACCGACTGTTATGTTTTTAAAATAAGGCTCAATTGTATGATAGATGTTTTTTGAAGAAAAAAGTGTAAGCCGCAAGCTAAGTTTGTGTGTCTTTAGATATAAATCAAATCTAAACATACCTATCGGCTATCACCAATATATCGGGAAGTATTTAAATTGTTTGATGATTAAGAATTTTATTCAAATAAAATATCATGTTATAGGTAGTTATGATACTAAAACTTGAGAACAGCTATTCCTAGATAACTTTAATAGCAGATAGCGAAGGTTGCATTATTTGATACCAGACTTTTAATTTATCCTTTATAGTCGACCAAACAACGATTATTAAAATTTGAATGTAAATATAATTTTAACATTAACAATGAATTTGTTAAAAAAAAAAAAAAAAACTATTGTATATCATTATGAGTTTACCTGTGATATCTGCAAAATTAAATATGTAATTGATTGTCAGAGAAGATTTTTTTTATTCACAAACTATTAATTTGTTCTGTACTACTCTAACAAACAAAGTTTATTTAAATATTCAGCATATATATATATATATATATATAAATAAATATAATTGACATATTTATTATAATTTAAGCAAATAACTATATTATACTATTATGAGCTTACAATAATTCACTGAAAATGTATAAACATAATTGATTGATTAGTATTCCAAATCATAAACTATCAGGTTAGATTATAACTACTAAACAATTCTTTGATATAGGTTAATTTGCATTACAAATAAAGTACGATTCTTTAATTTATAACATTTTCAAAAAAAAATTTGTATACTATCTTGAAAGAGTCATCAAACCTGTACCTAACATCATGGTTAAAATATTACGTTTAAACAAAGCAAATGCAGTCGATTAAAATCCCAAAATAATAATATAATTATGAATAAGACATATAACTATGTTGGTGTTATGTTGTTGAGAAGTTTATGATTCAAATGAGTCCATATATCGATTACAATAAGTCAATAACTATATAATTATTTTAGTTTATTATAACAATAACATGGCTTCCAATGTAAATTCATAGCAAATTCGTTTTAGATTTGAATAGTTACAAGCTCGATGTGATGAAAAAAACAAGCCCCATTACCAGTCACGAATATAAATATGAAACTATTGGCACGGCTATCAATTCTAAATAATTAAGTAACTTCTTATTGTAAATTAGGTAAAATACTATATTAATTATGAGCTCACCATCAACACCTATATAAACGTAAAAACAAAACTGATTGATTATTATGATAAATATAATATAATAATTCTGTATAGCTTAACTTTTACAGATAAAATACAGTTATTTATTAAATGCCTATAATATAACATTTTCGACGATATTAATATTTATAATATTTCAAAAATGCCAATTCTGTGTCGGGACAAAATTATTATTGAGCATAATGGCTTTTAACAATAAATATTAAATTTAAAATTGAATAAGAACCACAAAATAAATGCTGTAAAATATTAAACTATGCTCTTTTGTATAGCAAAACAAAATACTTTTGTATAGTAATAAGATATCAATTAATTTTATTTATTTATTTATTTATTTCAGCCAAAACTTAATTACAATTATATGATAACAATTAGTAAATTATTACATTAAGGATACTTTAATAATAGCTGATACGTATACAAACTGAGCTAAGCTCGTATCTTGTTATACGGAGTTCTCGTATATTATAATTCTTATATTATTAAAATTATTAAATAGAATACTTATACAATTGAAGGTACGACTTAATTAATTAATATTATACAGTAGTCAAAAATTTAATGGAACATATTTTTAGTAACAAATTTAACATATACAAATTCGGATAAGATATCATAATTATTATACATAATATTCATTTTTTTAAATTTTATTTATACACACATTCTCATTTAAATCATTAACTATTCATGAGTGTAGTGTAGTATTCTATTTAATAAACTATGAATTTTAATATTTAATAGTAAGTATAGTTATGATGCCATACATGGTAGGTATATAATAAAGATCTATATTTTACAGAATATTTTATTTGAACATTTGCAAATTATTTTTTAAAACCAATTTAATAATTTATTCTACCTATAGTGTATACTTATAGGTGATGGTTGTGTATTATAAATTCTATTGACAGGTGTAGTGATGACGAAAATAATAAACAAATTTGTGGACATACCTGAGAAAACATCACCTATATAAATGCATTCAAATATTTAATATTAATATTAAAACAATTATTACAAGTATAAATTTGATATAATACCTAATTTTAATGAAAAACTGATGATAATATGATTTATAAAAGTTATGTTTACGTAATGTGTTATTGTTAACTAATCCATAATAATATGCTTTATAAATATGTTATATTTTAAATATAAATTTAGAGCATATATTCATAAATACATATCTTTATATTACATGTTATATTTGTCATGAAGTATTATATCACAAAAAAGTTTATAAAATTTTTTATTATGTACCTATTCTTGTTCAAATTTTATAGATACATAATAATTTATAATGAATTCAATATAATTTACCTAAAGTTTTAAATATTTTTTTATTACCTGAAAATTTATCAACATAAATATTTGATTAATGAATAAAAACTGAATATTTTTAATAAATAAATTCTAATAAGAATTTTTTTTTAAATATTTTGTTATAATGCATGGGTAATATTAATTTAAAAAACGCAATAATTTAATACGACGGGGTTCTTCATGATTAATAATTAAAGTAATTTATCAAAAATATACAGTGTAACTCGTGTTTTTGACATTATTGCATTTAACTATTATTGCATTAGTCAAATAGACAAGTTCCATCCTGTATATACATATTTTGGAGTTTAAATTTTGAAGAAGACCTCCATATTATATTTTAAGGTTATAAATTCATCAATTTTTAATAGTAGTAAAAGCAATTTGACGTTTCAATCCCAACAATTTTTAAGTATATTAATTCTATGAAGTTGGTTATTTAAATGAAATAAAAATGAATATTCCTCCAATTATTTTACTGTATTTATTGTAATTTAAAAATAAACATATATTGATATTTTTGTAAAAGAATATATTTTTTAAATACATAGAATAACATTACACCAATTTTATTAAAACTCAGTTATAATTATATATCATACTATTTTGGTATGTTTGTAAACATATAGTACTCATATATGATACGTATAAATATTTTAAATTCAACAATCAAATAGCAATGATTACCTCCGAGTTTATTTCGAATAATCAACTGAAGTATTTATCATAATTTAATCAATCAACTTTATGTTAATTATTCTATTATACAGTCATATTATGATATAACAAACTTCCTAAGACTATACAAAGAAAGTAAATCAATTATAAAATACATTTATTTTTAGTATAAGTTGTAATGATTGGAAAATATAAATTAAAATTCGATTTTTGGCTTACGTTTTTCCCCTGTAATTATAAAAACAATGTATTTTTTTTTATTATTAGTTCATTCCTTATAGAATATTCAATATCCTCTACATATTTAATGAAATTGCAATCATGTTTTTTTTATCTAACATTAAATTTTATACACAATACAGTTTTGTTATTTTCTAAAAACAAATTAATTTTTTATCCATATAGTATATAAATTAATATTTAACTATTTTTTGTATAACTCAGTTTTATGCATTTTTTTATATAGGTATTTCTTTAGTATGTCAATAAACATATAATATGATGTATTTAGATTTTTACAATTTTAATTTTAATTACTTATATCTTATTATAGTATTATACTATCACTCACAGAGGTCTTCACAAAATTGTACAGGACTCATTGGCTTATCTGTAAACAAATAGGAAATTATCTTTGAAATCTATTGAGTTGAATTTTTTATTTATTACATATTTGAAACAAAAACTTTTTATGATATACAAACAACTACATAAAAACAATTATACGGGTGAATACTTTATTGATTTATTTATTAAACGTTTTAAGCCCTATCCTGTACCTACTCTTTATACGGCCAATATACCAAATAATGATAACACAACGATACGGCAATCTTATCGTTACGTATGAGTCAGCATTCTGCAACTAATGACTTACACAAGTCAATTGACAACATTTTTGACTGGATAAGATATTAGAAAATTTAGATAATTAGCGATGGATTGTTTGTACATTAACTGTAGGTATGTTACGTAAAATCGAAAACATTCAAATAGTATTGAATAAATCACAAATCCCACAAAAAAATAACATAAATTCACCTTGAATCTCGTCTAAACGAGAAACACTGCGTCCTGATCCTCAAAAAAAAAAAAAATTAATTAAAGAAAAGATGTGAAAAACTTTTAATATGATTAATAACTGATTAATTGGAATGAGTTGGACCTTGAACACTACTCCAAGTTAACCATCGAA
Organism: Rhopalosiphum maidis; assembly: GCF_003676215.2. NCBI lineage: Eukaryota > Metazoa > Arthropoda > Insecta > Hemiptera > Aphididae > Rhopalosiphum > Rhopalosiphum maidis. The sequence goes on along the minus strand of NC_040878.1, from coordinate 78,816,775 downwards.
AAAACGACTACTATAATATATGGCTATTATAAAATAGATTTGGACTTACGATATTCAACAATGAGGTTGTGCCAATAAGACTAACATTCATTGATGATCTATGAAATACAACGCTGTCAAAACGAATCAAGGTAAAAATGTCCGAGGAAAAAATGACCACAGTAAAATTGTCCAAAACCAAAAATGTTTATGATAAAATTATCCAAAATAAACTGAGTTAATAACCTCATTTAAAAATATTTACAACATTCATTATAATAATATTTAAATAAATTATTAATAATAATTAATGATTAATAATTCTTTTGTTATTGCTGTATATTTAAAAATGTCCAAACAAACCAAATTATTAACACACACATATTGCCTAATTAAATTTATAAATGTCAATGATATATATATATATATTAAGAAGTTTTCAAAACTTTTTTCGTTATTATTATACTCTTCACAAATTTTTTTTTAGTTTTCCTTACATATAAATATACAATTTTTTTTGCCGGAGGTTATTCAATATCTCATTGCCCAATTTTAACTTCATCGACTCCTGTTATTCTAATCGCATCTTTTTTATAAGTAACCATATACTTGGATGTGAACGATTTACTAATTTAAAAAATCGGTGATTCCGTCCTCATTATTTATCTATATATACTATATTATTATTTATATTAAAGCGTATTTTTCTAAAATTATATTAAAACCATTCTCACACTTTTTTGTCTCTTGTTTTGTAACAAACAAAAAATAGCTGTAATAAAAATTCTTCAGACCTGTACGCAGATTGACATGGATAACTAATGTGTTACAGGGTGTTCCCATTTTATTATATTACGATCATTCAACTTTTAGATTTTGGAAAATTTTACCATGGACATTCTTAGTTTCGTACATTTATACTAAAGACATTTTTGATTTCGGACATTATTGGTTTCGGACATTTTTGTATAATACCGTCAAAACATCGCTTTTCGCACTGCAGCCTACTTGGTCAAAGGAAACAACGCAATTCATCGTAATATAATGCTGCCTACAATAGAATACAAAATCCAAAGGTTTGCTCACACACACTAGACGACACTATATTACTATATAGATCCATTGGCCATCCAATTACCAACAATTCTAAGGACGTATTGAGATGCCATAAACCATACAACTTAGTTTAAGAATTTATATTAAAGGCTGGAGCCACTTTATTTAGATATCATCAACGTATATTGTGTATATTATTTATGTCTATGTAAATATCTATGTAAAATATATACATTTGTTAAAATTATTTATTTATAAATACATTTGGGTCGTCTAAATTACAAAGCTTTAGGGTATTTAAACAAAATACTTACCAATAACATCAATTTTTATACTTTTGACTGTTTTGAAGAATTTGAATACCTCTTCTAAAACATATAATAATTGCTTTTTCAATTTCTTTTTTTCGTAAATTATATTATAATATTGATAATTACATTATATCTTTGCAAATTTTGTTAATACGTGCAAGATATAATTACGAAAAACAGTCCAAAAGTTTAAATAAATGTAAAAACTTACCCCCAAATGTCATAAAAGGATGCACTTCTTTTAAATGCTTTTCAAACTTTTCACGAGTTTCTGTAACGAGTATGACATTTTTATCACCATCATTTGTACGCGTGAATTGTCACATAGTTCATAAAATAAAAATTTATATTGTTTATTTTAGATTTGTAGACGTTAATAATCTATAGTATAATACTGTTTCGGACTCAGAATATTATTAATATGCAATATTATTTTAGCTTCAAAATTATCTATTTTCTTAAAACTATCTTTAAATATTATAGATCATTAACATCTATATCAAATGGGCTGTAGTCTGATATACATTTAATTTATTGATTATGAATTATGATCACTCTAAAATACCTACCAAATCCCTTTGCATAAAAGTGGTTTATAAATCCTGCATGATCTATACAAACAATAAACATATTCCACGTATTAATGTTTTCCTAATTTGAATGCTGCTTAGTCTAAAATAGGTTAGCTTAAGCTTTATAAAATAATTTTTCTAATTTATCAGGATTTTATAAAAAAAAAGGTATTCAAAAACATGAATTGAAAATATTATGTTATTATAAACAAAATTTGTTGTTATCTTAAACTTATACATACTTACCAAAAAACCCGGCACTATTCAATTGACCTATTTGTTATACAAATTTATATAAATATAAAACATACAATATATTCTAAGGAATAATAAATTTATAAAAAATTTTATCAAATAAAAAGTTATCAAAAAATAATTAAAATTGATTTAAACTTTTATTACTTAACAACTAGCAAATAATTATTTTTATTGGACAATAGACACTTTCAAAAAGAAACAGAATAAGAGAGATTGAATGAATAATGATAGATTACATTACGAGTTACACTTAATTCTTCAATCAGTTTCATAAAGGTACAATATGCACATAAAATACAATTGCTTTATTATGACCATATTACGTATAATTAAAAATTGTAATATTATATAAAATTATAAATTATTCAATATTTTGACATCTCTTACTCCAGCAATCTATTTCTAAAAAAGCAAAATAATTGTAATAAATATAACTATGACATTTAAAAAAGTTGAATGTCATCGAATGGGTATTATAATGTACATTTTATTATAACACAATATATTTATAAATACACTTTTTTTCTACAACTTTTAAATATTTAATTAAAAGTTATATTCCTATACAATACAATAATAATACCAGTTTTATCATTGTTGCTTTAAAATTATCTTATGGAAACATTTACAGAATGCTATGGTTCAAAAATGAAATGTATGTACAAATTGTCTGATGATTATTGGTAAATATTTATATGATTAAGTTCTTATAGTATTTAAGGCTGTATGGTATATAAAGAAATTAAAATTGAATTAAATTAAACTTATATATTCTTTCAAACATATAATATATATATATATATTATAATAAAATGTGTTAATTATATAATTTTACAATTTCAAATTTCTAAATGTCGTTGGTTAGTCATAAATCATCTTCTAAATGTCATCCACATTAGGATTGAGTAATAAATATTTTGTTTCAAATTTCGTTGTATTTTAATATATAATAAAATAATAATTATAATAATAATGATTTCAATAAAGAATTTAAAATATTTAAAATAAATCGACTTATAAATATTATACAATATTTCTGTTTAAACACCTTATTACTATACCTATATTTCTTCATTAAATTTTTAGTAAAATCAAAGTAGTTGATTGAGGTAAATCACATTTTGAATACAAAGAATTTTTTTTTAATATTGACTATCCCTTTAATACCATATTAATGTTACAAATTTACGATTCTTATAAATAGTTATTTAAATATTTAAATTTAATTAAAAAAGTATTGTTAGTTCTTACCATCATTGGCACCAATACAGCTTCCAATAAATATCACGTTTAATGTTATTAAAACTTTATAAGACATCATAGTTATCGTACCAATTAATTATAAAAACAACCATACATTTTGAACGATAGAACACAATAATTTTTGTAATAAATAAAATGAAAAATGTTGATGTTTATTTATTAACAACTAAAACTAAGTAAACATATTTTTAACTATAGACATCTGCTAAACAATACACTAAATTAGTGTCTGTTTTCAAACTCATTTGAACAAATAAGGCATACATAATAGTTTGATTTAATACTTCTAATCTCATTTAAAGTAAACTTGTAGTTGGTATATTATTATTTTCACAAATTTCAATGTAAATCACCATCTTAACTATTGTTATAACACGAGGTATATTGATTATGTGTGTGAATCACCACTATATTTTGATTTACGTATAATCACTAGAGCTTGGAAATTAATGCATTTTGCATTTTTTGGAACTTTTTAGACGATGCTCTCCTGATCACAAATGTATTACACTAGCGTGTGAATCTGAACAACTCATTTTTATTTCGCATTTTTTGATGTTTATTACTTTTTAATTCATTTTTCTACAGTTTTAGTTATTTTTACTGATTTCACATTAGTTCACTTCTTATTGCTTCTTGTCGATAACTTACATAAAGCTTTGAAATTACTTTACAGACTAAGATTAGTACCTATCCACTTTTATTTCACTGATTACAGTCGTTGATGTCGTGTTGTAATAAATATTATAATTGACATTTGTTGTACCTAAATTTTATTTTTTTTTTCGTAATATTTTCGAAATACCGAAAATTAAAACGTTGGATAGTGTTCGTCTATGTTTACTATTTGTAATTTTTTATTTAATATTTTAAGGAATAGGAATTTTTTTGTCATTTTCATGTCATATTTAGAGTAATTTGTAATCATTGATAAATGTATAAAGTATTTTATAGTAAAATAGAGTACAATTTTAAAAATATATATATTTTTATCAATATAAAACAAATATATGTAATATTTGAAGTAATTTATTAAGGATATTTTTTGTCATTTTTGTCATAATATTTGCATTTTTATTAGGTCATTTTTTAATATTTTAAGGTCATCAACTTTTGAGCCTTAGTAATCACTGTGTGTAAAAATTTTCGAGGTCTAAATTTACTATATAATTGCATATTTTATTTATAATATATGTGAAAATATTATTGGACCAGACGAACAATTTTGCATTCTATTATTTTAGTGTCTTATTTATCTAGTTATTATCTATAAATCAAATATAATAACCGTCAATTTATTACTTTTTTCAGTAACCTGTAGCCAAATATAGGTTCCATAAATGAGTTATTATTTGTTGCGGTAGAACCACAAAAGGGCTATTTTTCCCTTAAATATATTTAGCCACACAGGCCATTAGTTTATCATGTTATTTTCTATAACTATTTTTAATATAATTTATCGCATATACTTTTTTATATAAAATTTTTAGCTGTGATGTACACATTTGTATCATTTATTCAGTTGTATCTATTTTATACCGATAGTGTACACACTTAAAATATACCTTAACACGTATACACATTTGTAACTTTTATATTATTACGCGGTTATAATCGAAAAACGATGTGTTACATTAAATTTTTAATAATATAATATAGAAGAAATACGAATTACGAATACAAAACTAGAAATCATTTTTGATTTTAGTAGTTTTTAGCAATAATTCTAATTTTAAAGTCGTGTACAAAATAATTCATGCTTTCGATCAACATGAAAATTATATAGTAGATAGAAAATTACATGGATATATTGTTTAGATTTATATTCATTAGATTTATTTTTTTTTTAAATTGCATGAGGTTTTTACTGGACAAAAATCATTAATTTACGTTAAAATATGAGTTTCATCAAAATTCTAAATTTAAACAATTAAAAAAAAATTTTAGGTACCTAATCATGGTTTTTATGTTTATTACAAACACAATTATTACCTGAATATATTAATATATTTTTATTTTCTAAATCCGCAAATACTTTGTTATTGAATGAAAACTCGTATACTTATATTCCTTTGGTATACAGAAATGTATTCTTACAATATAAGATTAAATGTTAAAGTCATTTCCATTTAATTCTAAAGATAACAAATCGTAGTATTACTTCTTTTATAGTTAGAATAGGTAAATAATTTTATAAGTAAACAAATTATTATTCGAAATATATTCACCCGATTACCCGTATCAATTTATAAAATTAACTTTATTTTTATCTTACTAACCGGTGATTATCATTTTGTATGAATATGATTATTGATTAGTGTTAAAATGATGTGAAAACGTTTATTCAAGGATTGAAGAAGTATATCTTAATTACCTATGTTTGAAGTTGATTTAAAATCTTTGTTTAAAACTATCGGACTTGATTAACTCAAAGTTGAATGAAAACCAACTAAACCGTTTGTTATAAAAAAAAAAAAAAACTTAAAATACAATACAGTACATTATTTATTTATTTACTCTATATAGTAGAATTATTTATTATTTTTTTTTATGATCAAATTAGTTTTTTTTTTTAAATTAGTTGTTTTTTTGTCATTCAATCTGTTACAAAGTAAAATATTTGGCGGGCGGGTTGATGTGGGGGCACCTACCTACCTAATTAATTCTATCATATCACCACGGCAAATATAATGATCATCATGATCTCCACGAATACAATAATACACGACATGCATTATAAATGATATTATAATACCTATGACGTGCACGCAAACTGTCCTGTACCCTCAAGAAATGTCCAGCCGAATGACACCGCGTGCCCCGCCATGTCTATGATCGTACAGGTGTAATTCGAATCGTTTATTTATATTTTGCGCAGAACATGCGATGACGGGATGGACCGAATACAGAATGTTCGTGTTGACTGCGTACACGAGCGAACCTCGCGATGTACTTCAATAGTTCGCGTACGGGACAAATCTGTAACCGCCGATATAGAGAAACCAAATATAATATTATACCAAGGTGGCTATCGCTATCGCGGCATGACGGAACACGGCCTTACCGTGGCTATTATTGGTACCTACGCGCACGGGCCGCGGCTCAGCCCAGAAATTGATTAATGCGAAACCGACGACGTATTGATGGCGAAGACGGGTACGGGACGAGTTTCTAGGAATAAAAATGTCAGCAGTATCGACTCAACTGCGGTTTTCGGGTACGGTGCTGGTGCGCGAGTTCGGCGACGATCGGATACCGACATTACCGACGGTTTGATGAAGGTTACTCGGTATCAGGACGACGTCCCGTGTGACGGCACTGTGCATGGCTGTACCGGAGTGGACGACGATGTGCTGCCTTAACGGCACCAAATAGCGGCTGTGGCAATCGTTACTAATTCACGAGAGCTCGACAATTTATCGTTATGTAACGATGCGACCGACTGCTTGATGCACGAGAAACGTCATAAATAACGGTATATAGTTATAACGAGATGGTAATGTATTGCACGTACAAAGGTTCTGATAAACTGTAAAAAAAAAAGTTGGCGGGCGGCGGTGGGACAGCTGGCGAAGTAGCCGGACAACTAGGACAATAATATTGAAAATGTACTGAAGCGTTTATCGTCGAACAGGTCGCCGTGAAGCGGTGGCGCACTCGGACGCACGTCAAAATAAAAACGTTCAGGTGTACGACGTTTACGAATAGCATGAAATTAATACAGCAACCGATAAATCAGTAGTCGATCAAAATCACAAATGGTATTTTGCGATCGTATACAAATACAGTGTCGGTGCGGGAGACGTCTCAACAGTATTATATTGTTATTTGTAAGATCAATTAAAATAAAAAACAAAGAAAACAACTATTGTGTGCTACGGTAACACACGACCATGAAACGGTACGCAACGGTCACCGGTTCAAAGTACATACACCGCGGCAACCGGTCTGCGCCTTACCATTTACCAACCGTCACCGCGGACGACAACGCGCGATAACACAGTTTACTTTCCGCCCACGCCGCGAAAGCACATGGTAGAACGCTATGACAAGTCCGTCCGGACAAGTTCCGGCCGCCGGCCGTCTTGCTCTCTTTATAAACACCTTTCTTTGTGTAATTGAGTATTTAAGTCTTGAAAATTTTATACAAGATTTTTCATAAGTAATTCATACCGAAACAATGAAATCTTAAAAATGTATAAAGAAAATTATTTTTAAAAGGTATTTTATGTTTCAATTTGGACGAAATAACTTATTTAAACGATAACTAACGATATAATGTTAATTATTTTGTTATAATTTAAGAATATTATTTGTGGAAACTTAAAATTATAATTTACGAGTATATTGTTCTTTATATAATAATTATGAATTTTAATATACATAATAACATTTGTAATTTATTTAAAAATATTATCTTTTTATAGCATATTTTATTGAACTATACGTTATTAAATTTTGAGTTATTGATATAGTATGGTATAAATATATATTATTACATTAATAAAGTACTCATTATTTAATAAATGCAATATTTTCGAAAAAAAATGTATCATCCTACTATTATAGTATAATAAAGTATCATAATAATACTTATAAAGTAAAATAAATAAAAAAAAAACACTATCATTTGGTAGTTTTTGCCGTTTCCGCTCAAAATCGTTGGGGAATCGTAAGTTCCTACACGAGAGCGACAAGCAAAAATTACATACGTTAATTCCTACGTATGTGAAATTAATGTGATGTGTAAGTTCCTACACGGAAAAAAAGGTACGTAAGTTAGTTTTTACACGATGGTGACAGGTACGTTACGTCGGATATAATAGGTAAAAAATACTTCTAAATATGCATACTTCAGTTCCTACACAAAAAAAATGCATCTATAATATATATATATAAGTTGTACGTATTACGTATATAATTTATAAAATAATAAATGCTAATTATAATAATAACTTAAATCAAATTGTATGTAGATTATTGCTAAATCTTAAACACTTCACACGGTCATACTGTGTTATTTTTTTAAAGTTGTAATTTAACATTTTGTTAATGGTTAGAGAAAGAAACAAATAATATTTTAAAAATTAATAAAGTAATAAATAATAATACACATATATATATGAACAATTGAAAACACAAACAAAAATAAATTGAAGATATAGGTATATATGTATACATTTATGTTTATAAATATAATGATTGATGAGTAGGTAGGTAACTAAAAATATGGAAAATAATTAAAAACAATTAAAATTAGATTTATATTTACATAACGATGTATTAATATTATTGTAAACCATAGATTAATGTAACAATTAATACCATTATAAACAATATGTGTTGTAAATACAAAATTTTATTTATGTTTGAATATCATTACTATTAACTAGGTAACAAGAATACAATATCATAACTTTTAACTTGTATCAAACATTAATATATATATGTTTAAAAAGCAATAGCTGGTCTTATACAAATAAGATAGTTAAAAATGAAGGAAATTTTATGACGATAAAGCTTAACAAAGCTTTAATTATAAATGAATAACTATTATTGTAATAAAAGATAAATTATAAAAAATGTCAGACTTTATGATATCAATGCGCCAAGCAATAATTACTATCTTTCCGACAGCAAACATAAGGGGATGCCATTTTCATTTGGGCCAAGTTTGGTTATTGTGCATTATTTTCAAATCGTCACCAAACCACATTTCCCCCAAACGTGCATTCTAAGCTTTCTGTAATTTAAATCTTTAACTACTAAACACGTCTTACTCTTTTTATTACCAACAATAGTTTTATTTTGTGATACCCATTGTATTATATTAAATTACATAAATAAATCTGTTTACTTATCGACAACCTTTTGACATACAAAAAATATTCTCAATTCAACTAAAAACTATTACTATTAATTATTTTGCATTCAATATCAATATCATTTTTTAACGATACAGGCCATATAATAACATTTCATTTTTTTTTATTGTTATACTTGTAAATAATTTATAATTTCCAAATACATTAAGTATCATACAATTTTTAAATAATGATAAAAATAATAATAGCTATTGCGTCGTAAATTAATCTTAATATATTTTTTTTCAATATAATATTATATTTGAATGAATGTAATAATAAATAAGTTAAAAATAACTACATATTTAAACTTAGAAAGTAAGTACTGCTTAATATACATTTGAAGTGGGTTAGGAGTTTTTATTATTATTATTATGTATTAAAATACAATATATCATATAAATTACTAAATACAATAAAAATTACAGTTAGTTAAATCCAGTACAACTACCTAGATTTTGTAGGTTATTCTAATGAGGTTATTTAGGTAAGATATTTTGAACCTCGTTGAGAGGTTAAAATTATGGACTGCAAAAAGTTGATACTCTCAAATAATTTTCATCTATAGATAACATTAAAAAACAAAATTTGTTGTTAATATGTTACGTCAAGTTTATTTTTTAATTATTTAGAGAATTTTTTAAAATTTTGTATAAATAAATAAAATAAACATTAAAACGCGATTGTAAAAACCAGTTATTGATTAAAAAAACAAAAAGCACTTCAATTTCATCTGCATAGAAATTTTAAACCAAAAAATTTTAATTTTTTGTTTTTATTTTTAACATTGAATTAATTATTTGAATATAAAGTATATATAAATGAATAATTAAATTATTTAAGGTACCAATAGGGATATAGAGATGGATTAAGCATCCAGGTTAGCGCCATATAAACTAATGCAGCGAAAGGTGAGCGCCAGTCAATGCAATGCTTAAAAGGACGTTATATTCGCACGTGTTATCTCTGTCTTACTAATGTAGATCATAGCAAATTTTCATTCAGCAGAACTCATTTTATAATGTTAGCTTTAATATAAGAGTCAATTAACATATTATTTAACCTAAAGGTAATAATGTTATTTAGGGCATCTCATAGGCTTTTATTGGTATTTTAATTTTTAAACGAGCAAGTTACGAGCATTTTAAAGTTTTAATATTTTACATAACCATAACTCACTTAAAAATTAAGATATCAATAAAAGCCTATGAGATGTCTAAGATAATATTTTTACCTTTAAATTTGATAGTAGGTAAATTTACTTTAATATGAAAGCTAACATCACAAACTGTGTTCTGTATGACATATGATCAACATTAGTAAGACAGAGACAACATATGCGGGTATAACCTCCTGTTAATTATTGGGCTACCCCAACTATATAGATAAACGACAGGTGGCCTAACTGATCTCTTTAAATGTTATTATTTAATATGAAACATTGTATATATCTTAATATGTTTGGGTTAGTTGTAGAAGCTTAATTTCTTTTTTAATATTAAGCTCATTCAATCTGGTATTAAAAAAAAAAAAAAAAATTATATAAAAGTTAGATAAATATAGAACAAATATTGTACTATTGTAATATCATTTATCCAACAGTAAAAAAAAATCAAAAGCCTACATTAAATATTTTGCATCATTAGAATACGTACTATTCTTCAACTTTTCTATAAATTTGACGTGATAATTATAGTATTTTTTTTCAGGCTCTAAAACAAGAAATTTTAAAATTTTAAATATTTTGCTACATTGATTAGTGAAAAATAGTCAGACTATATATCGCCATTCATCAGTAATTAGATTTATTTTGTATTGTTATTTGTTATCAATAATGTGTATTATAAAATAAAAACTTTAAACACTGACAAATGTTCTCATTAATTTTATTATTTATAGTATTTTATTACATAACATTGTGTTTATCATACAAATTATAATAACAAAAATAACTAATAGGATAATAAATTAAATTAATTTTTATTTTAGATTTATTCGAGCAATAAAAAATAAATTTTACGAAGATGTTTTTTTTTTTAAAAAAATTTGGATGTAATTAATAATATGTAAAACGGGTCATCTAAAAAGCAAAATTATTATATGAATTATTATTTCAATAGAATTGATGACGTATTTTCTTAGCATTGTTCGATTTGTTGTGATATATTTTTTTTTTTTATATTTAATAAGCATATTGTTTTTCTACCAATTCAGATATTTTAAATATTCAAACTGAGTATAATTAATCATCAACAAATTAAATAAAATCACTTAAGTTGTATTAAAATATTAAATTCTATAGTTAGCTTTTTTATAATATGAATAATATTTTATACCTAGTATTTTTAAATTTAAAAAACTATATAATATACGAAAAAAAAATACTTGTCAACGTTTGAATTTCCTCCAATAAGTCTATATCAATAAATGATTATGTTGTTAAATGTATTTCTAGGAAATATTATATTTTTTAAATTCTAACCCTTAAGTAATCATACTTATATAAATAATAGCTCTGTTGCATAATTTTATGAATAAATACATTTCATAATAGTTAATAATTAGTCATTATTTTGTTGTTACCTTCTATAGAATCATACCAATAAGGATCTACACAACAAAGTAAGAAATTGTTATTATAATAATTGATTTATTTATACTTTTTGAATAATATATAAATTAATTTAATTCTTATCTTTAAAGTATTTACTAACTTATAAAAATGAAGTATAGCAAGCACCAGAAAAAGGCGTTAATGCTAGAATATGTTCAACTCGACTATACCACGAAAAACTAACAAACATAAGATACACGATGCTAAGTCGTTATATCTCGGTTTTAATGAACCTATAAAATCAGAGTCTGTATATCTTGTTTTGTAAATCAATTTAATGGAGATGAAAAAAATTAACTTCCACTGGATTGTCGTATATAGCACTCGGCATATTTCAAGTTTTATTCTAATAATCTTACCTCCTCTCTCATAGACTGAGTAGTTATTGCGTACATATTCTACAAACATATGATAAACATTTCCATTCAGATATATTAGATTATAGAAAAGTATTAGTTGTATTTTGTTTTTTTATTCAGGTTGCCTTTGGTAAACTTTTTTATTTTCTATTAAAATCGATAACAGTCCTAAATTCAATCAAAAAAATTAACCGAAATGCATGTGGGAATGTGTAAGCTACTCTACGCTTTATAATATGGGGTTGAACATAGAAGCTATGAACAGTCTTTAAATGTCAAGGAATATGTGTGTTCAATTTCGAGTCGATCGATTCAGTAGTTTTTAAGTTTATAAGCACCATACAGACGTATATTAATTTATAGATATACAATATTATATTTTTTGTGTCATCCCCTCACAATAACCTTAAAGGTTTGTATAATAATATTTTTTTAGCCAAGTGAAAATTAAAATTGGCTTAGTTGCTTATCTAACAATTTAACAAAAAAATTTTACAAACACAGTCATTACGTTTTCAGGAGCAAAAAAACTTTCGGTAAAAAACTAATAAATAAATAGATACTATAAGACTTATTAATGTAAATACTTGAGGGAGACACTTTTCAGCCAAAAATAATTTTTCTGCTGTTATTTTCGTACCATATACAGATGTTGAAGATTGTTTTGTTAAAGACTTAATGTCAATATTTTCTGATTATAATTAATTAAAATCATACAGTGAGTATTTAGGGAACACCGAGAAAAGCATATTTCCTCCATTTATTTAGGCATCAGGCTCTTCGGATTTAACTAGAAAAACAAATGCATGTGAGCTTTACAATTCGTATTTTAATCAATATAATTCTAAAGACTTCCCTCAAATTATGTATTGGTTTAATACAATGAATGAGATTCAAACAGATAACGGTATGTAATAATATGAAGTTCTGATATCCCAAAATTTCTAAAAAAATGGATGTTACCAATATAACAAAATATATTAGAGGATTCTAGTACACGAATGGAATTAATTAAATGCATATTATGCTACAAATATAAAATAATTAAATATCATTATTATTTAATTTTTTTTTGCCTTATTTCATTATAACATTATATAAATTCGTAGCTAAACAGAAAATAAAAAATATTTTAAATTGGTGACCAAAATAATAGTGTTTTTAGCTAAAACGCCCTCCCTCCTAAATATTTGTCAGCAATTAAATGTATCAATATATTAAAACAATAAATAAAAAAAATTATCTGTTCGAATCTGACGTCATTTTACCATTAAAAAAAAAGACTTTTCTTAATTTAAGTTTATGTATTCAATTATTATTTTTTAATGATTATTCATTTATGTTGTCTCATCCAAAAGAAACATGACATTTTTATGAGCGAATACGAAATAAAATCCCGATGCTAATATTGCAGTAGAAAGATGTTATAGAAAACTAGTTTAGTTTGAAAATTAGTTTTTATAGATCATCTCAAAAAAGAACACTCGGCATCCAAATTTAAACATGACAATTAATTTCATGGACATGTTTTCTAGACATCTGCGATTACTTACTTAGTTTATGTATTAGTCTAATAGTCTGAGATTACACATTTTAGAAATCAATATAAGTACTAGACAATGCAGACTTTGAAGAGTTGTTTTAATGGCAAAAAATACCTTTATATTCGATGAAAAGATTTTATGAAAAACGTTTATTATATTATAAATTATCATCATTAAAACTATGAATTTAAGTTTCATATCTTAGAATATGTATAGGCACCCATGTTTTTTGTTTATCATTTGAAGCTATAGAATATGGATAATTGCAGTTTAAATAGAAATTAATTTAACTGTGTTTATTGTGGGCAAATAAGTTAAATCGTCTGATAATTAATATATTCCTAAATTTAAAAAAAGAAAATATATATGCATTAATATAAAAGCACTATCCTATAAGTGATTGACTAAGTTCTTTAAATAATATTAACTTGATGTTTTTGTTTACACGTTCTTAAACACAGTATAAAAAGTCAAATGGAATCAGATGTGATGTTATGACTTTAATATTTTTAATCATACTATTCAATATATGATCTCAATGATTCATTAGTGAACTTAACTATTATCAAATAATCAATTAAAGTAATACATTTATTTTAAAATAATTTTTTCTCATACCCAATCTATATGTTTGAACAACATTTCTGTATGGTTTGTATGCTAATAATAAAGACATAATAATCATATTTATTTACTATAGTTTTTTAATACATATTAGCTTAACATATTTAAAATATATGTATAATTACTATACTGAGCTAAATATTTTATTTTTGTTTTAGAAAGTGAGCCGAGCGATGTATGTATTGATTTTATTATGATGTGTTTTTTTTTTGTGTATAAAACTATAAGTTGTTAATAAAATATTTTGATTTTCAAAAATAAGAGTGGTTTTAGATATAAAGTTGGATCTAGTTTATACTTTAAAAAGGTCAAACTTAAAAATTCTTAGTACTTAATTTTATAAATGTGAAAAACAATTGAGACAATCCAATAATTAAGAAAAAACGTGAATCCAATTTTTGACAAATCGATTTGGTTTTATTGATTTAACTGTGTTTAAATTATGATTTTCGTTAAACTATAAAATTAAAAAACAATTTTTAACCGAGTTATTTATGGGTATAAAAAATTTTCAATTTTTATCGCTTTTTTTTTTCCTATAAATTTCGATATAAATTTATTTATATATTTATATATAAATATTAAATCATTTATTTTCTGGGTAGAAATTCTTGAAAATTTAATAAAAATTAAAAGATTCTATAATATAGTTATTCTTAAATCTGTATATAAAATATTGAAAATTCACGGGCATAATATTATTTTTCATATGCATTTTAAGTTCCTATTTGTTCGAAATTACATATTTAAACAATAAATAACGATATGTGTTTATTATTTTATTAAAATTTAAAAACATTCTTTGTTAGAATTATTTATTTTTTTTATATTAAACTAAAAACTGTACTATACGTAATAACATTTTTGATTCATTTAAAAATATTATTTTTTTGTTTTACGGTATTTTTTTGATATAGGCCGATTGACCATTCCGCATAGAATAGTTGTTGGTGTACGATGATATAATATCATTAAATTCAAATAAAACATACCTACTTATAATAGTGACCCACTCAAGAGCGGTACCCACTTACTTACCTAATTTTAATATGTAATGTAGGCTTTCGAATTACCTAATAAATGGACTTACTACAATTATATTTCAAAAAGTATTTTATATTTTCATAACTTGATGTTGTATGGTTACAGGATTGATGATATTATATTAATAATAAATAACTAACAGAAAATAAAATAATAGAAACTCGGTATGTAAACTATTCACATTTAAAATGTTGACGTGACATAAAGTTGTGAGTAACCACGTTAACATAATTTAAATGTAATTTACCGTCCTCGTTATTAATATTTTTTTTATTTATTTCAAAGTGAAATTTAGATAATTAATATTATTATACTTACAATAATATTTTCCATGTATTGAAACTGTTAAAAAAAATATATATATATATATTTTATCGTTTAAAAAAACACAAATAACTACTATTTAAATCAGTTTTTAAAAATTTAATTTGTTTTAATATATTGTAATTTACAAAATGTTATTCCTACAAATTAAAAATCATCAGCTACAAATTTCGCAATGAGCCATGAAGTATTAATTTTATACGTTTTTTACACCGAGAGTTATTTTGTGTGTATACAGTATTAGATTTGAGTAGTGTATTAAATATTGTATGTAGTTCGAAAACTAAGTATTTCCATCTCTATATGTAAGTGCACAAAATGTGTATAATATTAGATGTTGATTTCAACTTCCAAGTAATATACACACTTTCCGTGTTCAATTGTATCTTCGATGAGTAAACTATTATTATTTACTACTTAGCCTTTAATATAAATCAATTTATTAAAAAATCAGGCCACAACTACACACATACTGTTGTAACTACGACTCAATAATGTTCGGTGTAGATATTGTAATGAATATTGAATTGATCACCCGATGTCCTAAGTTCTTAAATTTAGAATTTAGTTGTATATTATTATATAATACAATATAATCTAACGACTACAGATTTAAAAACATAAAAAGAATCTTTTCTATCACTGGTACAAAGAAAGTTAAAAATATTTAATGTAACGTCAATTTCTTACTTCTACAATCTAAAAGTATAAACAATTATAAATTAATCTAATATTTTCAGATTTTTATTAAATTAAAATTATTTTTACAGTGCCCGAGAACTTAATAATAAATAACTTTATATTATACTGTGTGTCGTTTTTTTGAAAAAATATGGTAATAGGTACATCTACGTAAAATTATATACAGTTACCTTGGATCTAGCAAGATAAAACAATTGTGATATTTTTAAAACATGGTTGAGCCTTGTGTCTATGCATGGCAGATATTTTTTAAAAGAAAGAAGTGTAAGCCGGAAGCAAAGTTAAAGTGTCTATTAAGATATAAATCAAATCCAAACATACCTATTAAATATCAGGGAATATTGTGACTGTTTGATGATTAGCTTTTTATTCATATAAAATACGACCTTATAGGTAGTTACGACACTAAAATTTAAATTTGAGCATAGCTATTGCTAGATAATTTTAATAGCAGTCAGCAAATGTAGCATTATATGATACCAAACTTTTAATTTATCCTTTATAGTCGACCATATAACGATTATTAAGATATTAAGTATAAATATAATTTTAACATTTATTTTAAATTAGTAAAATAATATGGTATACTATTAAGAGCTTACCTTCCATAACTACAAAATTCAAAATGTAATTGATTATCAGAGAAGATTTTTTATTTACAAACTATATTAATTTGTTTTTTTACTAGTCTACCAAACAAAGATTATTTAAATTTTCAGTATACCTATATAGTATGTATAAATATAATTTTAACATTTATTATAATTTAAGCAAAAAACTTTAGTAGCCAGTAGGTATAGTATAGTATTATGAGCTTACATTTAACGTCTGAAAATTAATAAACATAATTTATTGATTAGTATTACAAATCATAAACTATAAAACTACTGAACAATTCTTTAATGTAAGTTAATTTGTATAACAAATAAAATACAATTCTTTAATTTATAACATTTTCAGCAAAAAATATTTTGAAAACGCCAAGTCTGTACCTAACGTTACGTTCAAAATATAACGTTTAAACAAAACATACGCGGTTGAATAAAATCCCCCAATAATAATAATAATATAATTATGAATGAGACGTTTAACTATGTTAGTCTTATGTTATTAAGAAGTTTATGATTCAAATAAGTCTAGACATTGAAATACAATAACTATATAATTATTATAGTTCATAATAATAACATGGCTCCCAATGAAAATTCACAGCAAATTCATTTTAGATTCGAATAGTTACAAGCTCGATGTGATGAAAAAAACAAGCCCTATTACCAGTCACGCATATAAACATGTAATTATTGACACAGCTGTCAATTTTAAATAACTAAGTAACTTCTTATCGTTAATTAGGTAATATACTATATTAGTTTACTAAATTATGAGCTTACCATCAACACCTATATGAACGTAAAACCATAACTGAATGATTATTATGATTAATAATAACTAATAAGGTGTATTACTGAATAAACTATATTTTTATATAGGTAGCTTAATTTTAATAACAGATAAAATACAGTTATTTATTAGGCATATAACTATAATATAATCAAATATTTTTGACAAAAATTGATTTGTAGAAGATCCTAAAAATGCTAATTCTGTGTGGGAACAAAACTATCATTCGGTATAATGGCTTTTAACAATAAATATGAAATTTAAAAGTAAATAAGAACCATCAAATAAAAGCTTAAAAAATTAAACTATGCTCTTTTATATAGTAATATATCAATCGACTCATAGTTGCAGTATATTATTTAATGAACTATTGATTTAAATAGTAAGTTTAGTTATGGTATACATGATAGGTATATAATAAAGATCTATATATTTTACAAAATACAAATATTTTATTTGAACATTTGCAAATTATTATTAAAACCAATTTAATATTTTATTCTAAATTTCTAAATAATGTAATTCAAGATTCTTATAAGTTATCTACCACGAAGCAATTCAAACCGAAAAAATTATAACAAAAAATAAACCTATCAGAAACAATTTTTACTATGAATTCATAGTATTTTTGAATAAATGAAAAATCCAGCATTTAAGTAGGTACATAAACAACTGTACATCTCATCTATTCACATCATTAAATAGACTCTAATTATCGAAATAAAAAGTATTTTTTCTTCTTAGTTCTTTGTATTTTAATTTTTAAGGTATTTGATCACATTACTTATTTGACTGTGGCCATACCTAATTCTCTAATATTTGCTACAGAAAAGGTTTTTAAACCATTCAAACTATTTTTTATAAAAATAAAATTAAAGTTTATGCTGGTTAAACAAGTAACTAGTAGGTTTATATAATATACACTTATTATAAGTGATGGTTATGTATTAGAAATCCTATTGACGGGTATAGTGATGACGAAAATAATAATTAAATTTGTGGTCATACCTCTGCAAGCATCAGCTATATAAATAGATTCAAATATTAAATATTAATATTAAATAAATTATTACAAGTAGAAATTTATTATAATACCTCATTTTAATGACAAATGGATGATAATATTGTTTATAAAAGTTTTGTTTACGTAATGTGTTATTGTTAACTAATCCATAATAATATGCTAAATAAATATATTTTATTTTAAATATAAATACAGAGTATGTATTCATAAATACATATCATTATATTATACATTATATTTGTCATGAAATATTATATTACAAAAAAATTCTTTATTAGGTGCCTTTTATAGTTTAAATTATAGATACAGAATAATTTGTTAGTTATGATGATTTTTATAAAAAATAAAAAAAAAATGTAATAAATTCAATATAATTATACCAAGAATCTTAAATACATTTTTATTATCTGAAAATGTATAAATATAAATATCTTTAATTAATAAATAAGAATTGTTTAAAAAATATTTTATTATTATGCATAGGTACTTAATATTAATTAAAAAAACCCAAACATTTAATACAACGGGGTTCTTCGTGAATAATTATTAAAGTAATCATTGAAAATATACAGAGTGTAACTTAACTATTTGACATTGTTGCATTTGTTAAATACACGAGTTACACACTGTATACACATATTTTGAAGTTTAAATTACGAAGAAGGTCAAATTATTTTTTTTTAAGTTTATAAATTCATTTATTTTTAATAGCTATTTTATAAAACTGATGTTGAAGTCCCAATTACATTAAAGTATATGAATTCTGGATGAAGATAAATCATATGAAATTGGTAATTTAAATGAAATAAAAAAGAATAATTCTCTAATTATTTTACTGTATTCATTGTAATTTAAAAAAATATTAAAACATTTTTTCATTGTGTACAAATTAATATTTTTTAAATATATAGAATAACATCAAACCAATTTTGTTATATCTCAATCATAACCATATATAATACTACTTTGGTATGTCGGTAAACATATAATACTCGTATGCTATGTTGAAATATTTTAGATTCAACTATCAAATAGCAATGATCATCTCCAAGTTTATTTCGAATATTCTACTGAAGTATTTATCATAATTTAACCAATCAACTTCATACTAATTATTTTATTAAGCAGTCATATTACAATATAACAAACTTTCTAAAACTATACAAAGAAAGTAGATTGATTATTAAATAAATAAATTTTTATCATGAGTAGTAATAATTGGAAAATATAAACTAAAATACAATTTTTGTGCTTACGTTTTTCCCCTGAAATTATAAAAACAATGTATCATTTTATTTTTTTTATTATCAGTTTATTCTTTAGAACATTTACCGCATTTTTAATCGAATTAAAATAATGTTTTTTCATGTATAATTAAATTGTATACACAATACAGTTTTGCTATTTTCTAAAAACAAATTAATTTTTCACCTACTTATATAGAGTAATATTAAACTATTTTTGTTAGGTACAACTTAGTTTATACATTTTTTATATAGGTATTTCTTTAGTGTGTTGGTAAACATATAATATGGTATCTTTAGATGTATACAATTTAAATTGTAAATACTTATAATTAATATATTATTATATAGTATATTATAGTTTATAGTATTATATAGTATATTATTATACTATTACTCACAGATGTCTTGACAAAATTCTGGAGGATTCATTGGAATGTCTGTAAACAAATAGGAAATAATCTTTACAATCTATTAAGTTGATTTTTTTTTATTTATTACATATTTAAAACAAAAATATATTATGATTCATAAACAACTACATAAAACAATTATATGAGTGAATATTTTATTTATTTATTAAGTATATGCGTTAAAATACTTACCAATTCTTAAATCATTCTTGACCTACCGTCAATTTCGAATCACAAAAAGTGGTAGCCAAATAGAAAGATATATCAGAATATTAAATGAAGTACTTAACACAAGCAAGCGTTTT
Source organism: Rhopalosiphum maidis (assembly GCF_003676215.2). Taxonomy (NCBI): domain Eukaryota; kingdom Metazoa; phylum Arthropoda; class Insecta; order Hemiptera; family Aphididae; genus Rhopalosiphum; species Rhopalosiphum maidis. Next base: position 78,795,874 of record NC_040878.1, on the reverse strand, counting down.
ATGACCTATCCTGTACCTATTTTTATACGGCTGATATACCAAACAATGATAACACAATGATACCTATGCTTTCCGATGGTACAGCAATCTTATCTTTACGTATGAGTCATCATTCTGCAACTAGTGACTTACAGAAGACAATTGACAATATTATAGACTGGATAAAACATTAGAGAATTTAGATTAATAGCGACGAACTGTCGGTCACATTAACTGTACGTTACGTTGCGTAATTCACGCAAAACCAAAAACATTCAAATTGTATTGTATCAACCACCGATCCCACAAAGGGATTCAGAAAAATAACATCAATGCACCTTGAATCTCGTCTAAACGGGAAACACTGCTGCGTCCTCTCAACCAGAAAATAAATATAAATTAAAGAAAATATGTGAAAACTTTACTGGTTAATCGGAGTGAGTTCGACAACACCCCAAGTTAACCATCGACAACAAACGACTACTATAATATATAGCTATTATAAAACACATTTGGATTTATGGCATTCAACTATGAGGTTGTGCCAAAAAGTCTAACATTCATTGATGTTCTATGAACTACAACGCTGTCGAAACATAGCTCTTCGGACTGCAGCCTACTAGTTCAAAAAAAAACAACGCAGTTCATCGTGATACAATGCTACCTACAATAGCATACAAATCCAACGGTTTACTCACACACTAGACGACACTATATTACTATATAAATCCATTGACTATCCAATTACCAACAATTCTAAGGGCGTATTAAGCGCCCATAGAAACCATAAAACTTAGTTTAAGAATTTATATTAAAGGCTGGATCCACTTCTGTTAAAATGCGGTCAATGTATACAGAATGATTCTTTTTTCTTTATACACTCATTATATCGTAAATTACTGAATTTTTTTCATTTTTTTTCTCAAACTGTATGAAATTCTTATTTTTTCCAATTTTTATTTAATAGTAAAACTATCAGTATTAACTTTTGATTTTCAAATGGCAACCTACGATTAAAATGTACTAAATTAATAGGGCTGTTTTTTATGTATTTTAATATTCAAATTATTATTTTTCGTTAATTTTTTAGCAAGATATAGCTTTTCAAAGTTTGGTGGTTTTCGGTTAATATAATACTTCTTATGTCTGAAGACCAGTAGTCCCATGGGTAATAGATAATAAAAGGTATATACTTTCATATTATGTAATAATCTCGTTATCAACTATCGACGCAATGATGAACTTTGTACCTATAATAAATACCAACGCCTCACAACCGTAATAATTTATAGGATGAACACCTAATTTTAAGCAGCTAACTAACGGTTAAATGAAAAATTATGATTTTAACGTTAAAGTTCATAAAAAAAAGACCTTTTATTTTATGACATTTTAAGCATAGGTTACTCTTTGAAAATAAAAAGTTGATAATAGTTTCACTGTTAACTAAAAGGGTAAAAAAAAATAAAAATTTAATTTAGTTTGAAAATATCATGATACAAAATATTTTGAAAAAAAAACGAAAAATAGTTAACACTTGATAAAATAACGAGTGTATCGTGATAAAAGACTCAGCCTATATTGTATATAATATTATTTAAACTAGTGGGTATGTAAAATATATACATTTTTTAAATTATTTATAATACTTATTGGGGTCGTTTAAATTATAAAGCCTCAAGGCATTTAAAAAAATACTTACCAAGATCATTAATTTTTTTTTCTTTAATTTTTTCGAAGAATTTAAATACCCTTTCTAAAACATATAATAATTACTTTTTTTTTTGTAAATTTTGTATTTTATATTGATAATAAATTACATTGTAGCTTTGCAACTTTGTTCATCACATGCAAAATATCATTACGAGAAACGGTCCAAAAGTTTACATAAATTTAAAAACTTACCTCCAAATGTCATAAAAGGATGCACATGTTTTAAATGCATTTTAAATTGTTCACGATTTTCTGTAATGAGTATTACATTTTTATCACCATAATTTGTACGCGTGAATTGGTTCATTGTTCACGAAATACATTTTATTTTATATTGTAATTTATATTGTTTATTGTAGACGTAATCTATTGTGTAACAGACTCAGAATTGTATTTATATACAATATTATTTTAGCTTCAAAATTATCTATTTTCTTAAAACTACATTACAATATTATAGATCATTAACATCTATATCAAATGGGCTGTAGTCTGATATACATTTAATTTATTGATTATGAATTATGATCACTCTAAATTACCTACCAAATTCTTCTGCATAAAAGTGGTTTATAAATGCTGCATGATCTATACAAATAATAAACATTTACCACGTATTAATGTTTTCCTATGTTGAATGCTGTTTAGTCTAAGGTAAGTAAGTTTAAACTATTGTAAAACAATTTTTCTATTTTATCAATATTTTATAAAATGAAAAGTTATTCAAAAATATGAATTGAAAATAATACGTTATTATAAGTAACCAAAATTTGTTTGTATCTTAATCGTATACATACTTACCTAAAAATCCGGCATTATTCAATTCATCTATTTGTTACACATGCCAACTTTATATAAATATAAAAAATACAGTATATTCTAAGGAATAATTTATAAAAAATGCTGTCAAACAAAAAATTATCAAAAAATAATTAAAGTCGATTTAAATTTTTAATACTTAACGACTGGCAAATAATTATTTTTATTGGACAATATAAACTTTAAAAAAGTAACAGGAAAAGAGAAATTGAATGAATAAAGATAGATTTCATTACGACGTGTTAAACACTTCAACCTTCAATCAATTTCATAAAGGTACAATATGCACGTAAAATACAATTTCTTTATTATGACCATGTTATAACATATAAGTAGTATATATAGTATAACATAATATATATTATTTAATAATTTGACATCTCTTACTCCAGTAATCTATTTCTAAAAAAAGCACAATAATTTCAATAAATTTAAATTATGACATTTAAAAGAGATGAATATCATCGAATAAATATTATGATGTACATTTTATAATAACATAACATATATTTTATAAATACACTTTTTTTCTACAACTTTTAAATATTTAATTAAAAGTTATATTTCTATACAATACAATAATAATAATAGTTTTATCATTGTTGCTTTAAAATTATCTTATGGAAACATTTACAGAATGCTATGATTCAAAAATGAAATATATGTACAAATTGTCTGATGATTATTGGTAAATATTTATATGATTAAGTTCTTATAGTATTTAAGGCTGTATGATATATTGATATGTAAGGTAATTAAAAATGAATTAAATTCAACTTATATATTCTTTCAAACATAATATAATAATAAAATGTGTGAAATATATATTTTTACAATTTCAAATTCCTAAATTTCGTTGGTTAGTAATAACTTATTACTAATAAGCATAATATATTAAATAATATCATCCATATTAGGATTGAGTAATGAATATTTTGTTTCAAATTGCATTGAATTTTATCATAATATAATAATAATAATATAAAATATTTTTATTTAAACAACTTATTACTATACTTATGTATCTTTATTAAATTTTTAGTAAAATAAAAATATTTGATTAATAAAAACACATTTTGAATACAAAGAATTTTTTTGAAATATTGAATATCTCTTTAATACCATATTATTGTTACAAATTTACGATTCTTATAGAATATAATTTAAATGTTTAAATTTAATTAAAAAAGTATTGTTAGTTCTTACCATCATTGGCACCAATACAACTTCCAATAAATATAACGTTTAATGTTATTAAAACTTTATAAGAAATCATAGTTATCGTACCAATTAATTATAAAAAACAACCATACATTTTGAACGATAGAACACAATAATTTTTGGAATAAATATAATGAAAAACGTATAAAAACTAAGTATACATATTTTCAACTATAGATATCTGATATTTTTTTACAATAATACAGAATTTTATTTTATAACTATGTTTGTACTGTTTTGGTAAATTGTTTTGCAGTAAACTATATTTTTCTTTGTTATTTTATATTTTCAAACTTTTATCTGCGATATGCACATTTGTATAATTTATTCAGTTGTATCTATTTTATACCTATAATGTACACAGTTAAAATATACCTTTACATGTATACATACCTGTAACGTTTACATTATTAAGCAGATATAATCGAAAAGCTATGTGTTACATTTAATTTTTAACAATACAAAATAAAAAGGACTACGAATTAGGAATACAAAACTAAAAATCATTTTTGATTACTCTGAGCGAAATATATTTTAATACATTGGCATTTTTCGTTTTTAGTAATAGTTCTAACTTTAAACGCGTGTACAAAATAATTCAGGCTTCTGATCAACATAAAAGTTATATGGTAGATAGAAAAGTGCAGGGTTGTATTTTTTATAAATTTATAACAAAATATACTACGAGTTTAGAATTTAAAATTTCATAAGGTTTTTACTGAAAAAAAATCATTAATTTACGTTAAAATATAAGTTTTATCAAAATTTTAAATTTAAATAATTAGAAAAAAAAATTGTAGGTACCTACTCATGATTTTTGTGTTTATTATAAACACAATTACCTGAATATATTAGTATCTTTTTATTTCCTATATCCGCAAATACTTTATGATTGAATGAAAACTCGTGTCTTAACATTCCTTTGGTATACAGAAATGTCTTCTTACAATATTAAGTTAAATGTTAAAGTTATTTCCATTTAGTTCTAAAGGTTATAATCGTAATATTATTTCCTTTATAGTTAGAATAGGTTAATTTTATAAGTAAATAAATTATTATTTAAAATATATTCACCGGATTACCTATATCAATTAATAAAATTACTTTTTTTTATCTTACTAACCTGTGATTTACATGTCATATGATTATTTATTAGTGTCGAAATAATGCGAATACGTTTATTGAAGGAATATATCATAACTATCCATATTTGAAATTGATTTAAAATTCTTGTATATAACAATTGGATTTGGTTAATTCAAAGTTGAGTGAGAATTAGCTTAACCGTTTGAGTAATCAAAAAAAAAAAAAAAAAAATACATAAAATACAATTTTAAAACGTTTTATTTAAAACAGTACAATATTATTTATTAATTTATATAGTATAATTATTTATTATTCTTTTAGTATTATTTTTTATATCATCAAGTTTATTTTAAAAAAATGTTGTTTTATTTTTTTTGTTATTCAATCTATTACAAAGTAGAAGATTTAGTGGAAGGGTTAGTTTTAGGGTACTTACCTACTTAATTTTATCATACCATCACGACAAATATGATGTTCATGATCTCCACGAATACAATATGCATCATAAATGATATTATAATACCTTCGACGTACACGCCAACTGTACTGCGCCTTTTAGAAATGTCCGGCCGAGCGCCGACGTTGTGACCGGCCATGTCGATTATGATTGTACAGGTATATCTCGCGTCGCTTATTTATATTCTACACAAGACGTACCACGTTGACGGGATGGACCGAGTACAGAATGTTCGTGTTTACCGTGTGCACGAGCTAACCTCGCGATGTACTTCAATAGTTCGCGTACGGAACAGATCTGTAACCGCCGAGGCGCCGACAGAGAAACCAAAATATTCAATATTATACCACTGTGGCTATCGTAAACACACTCCTCGAGAGATGAAAATAATTATTGATAATACGAATACCTACACGGATACCTGTTTAATTGTATCTTATTATCCCGGTAAATAGAATTTTCATGACTTCCAGTGAAGATTCTCCACGTCTACAATATTATACGATATGCATTATAAATTATAATATAATAAATATGACGTACACGCAAACTGTACTGCGTGTGCCCTTAAGAAATTTCCGGCCGAGCGCCGCCGTGTTCCCCTCCCCCCGCCATGTCAATGGTTGCACAGGCATATTTCGCATCGCTTATTTTATATTCTGCGCGACACATACGACGTCGGGATGGACCGAATACAGAATGTTCGTGTTGACCACGCGCACGAGCTAACCTCGGCGATGTACTTCAATAGTTCGCGTACGGAACAGATCTGTAACCGCCGATAAAGAGAAACCAAATATATTATACCACAGTCGCTATCGCTATAGCGGGGTAACGGATCATGGCCTAGCGGTGACTATTCGCGATCCCTACGCGTGCGGGCCACGGCTCGGACCCGATAGCGACGACTGCGAAACTGACGACGTATTGACAGTGAAGACGGGTACGGGGCGAGATTGTCGGAATAAAAACGTTAGCACTATCGACTCAACTGCGGTTTCCGGGTACGGTGCGGGCGCGCGAGATCGACGGCTACCGGACACCGACGTTACCCACGACTGGGCGATCGGAGTGCTAGAAAGTCCTGTGCGACGGTGACGGCAACACGGTGAATAGCGGTACCTGAGTGGACAACGATGTGCTGCCTTAACGGCACTAAATAGCGGTTATAGCAATCGTAACTAATTATTTACGAGAGATCGACAATATTAATCGGTACGTCACAACGCGCCCGACTGCAGCTTGATGGACACGAAACGTCATAGATAACGGTACAGTTCGGGTGAGACTGCACTGCATCGCACGTACAAAAGTGTACGGTGAAAAGGTTGGCGGGCGGCGATGGGACATCCGGCGAAGATGCCGGAAAACTATGATAAAACTATAAAAAACGTACTAAAGCATTTAAACGTCACTTTATTTGCCACGAAGCGTTGGCACAATCGGACGCACATCAAAATAATATAACAAGTCCAGGTGTACGACGTTTACGCGTCGTAACACTGCGGAGGCTGACGAACGGCGAAACACATTCGCGGACGCATAAAAATAATACGGCGACCGACAAAGATATTAAACTAGACTTTAAGGCATATTAAAATAACTCAATAATTTAGGCGTTATATCTAAATAAACATCTGCTTTACCCCACATGACTTCATCGTAAGATTTAATAGTTTTATATCCTTTATTATTTTTCAATTATTTATACATAAATGTATCTTTAGTTTTTTTTTCCATTGGGACCAGGAATATTTGTTAAAATATCTTCAGTTTTTCTAAACCTATTCATACTTTAAGTAGCTCACTATTCGATTCCTCCAAGTTTGTAAGATTATTGAATAACTCAGATAAGTGTAATTTTATGAATGCTATAAACCACATTTAACTTCATTATATTGTACAAGTTGTTTCAGCTTTTCCATACTGATGGAGATTAACATTGTTTTTTAAACTTTTAATCACAATTAAAATAAATTAATAATTATTTGCATACAAAATTGCAGCAATAACCTTGTTTCTGACCTTGTAATAATAGGTCCGGGAATCGGGAAGTAAAAGAATACTCGGAATTTATTTTCTGTATTTGTTAAGAAAGATTTTTTTCCTAAAATAAACGAAATAAGTTACATAAGTACTAAGATTTTATATATTAAATTGATAACCATTATTAAATAATCTATTTATGTAATAATAAGCTTAATTTAGTAAATATTATGTTAATTAAAACACCATGTTTAAAAAAAAATCCAAAAACGTGAGAATTTTTTTTCAATAAAACATTATATTTGAATGAATGTAATCAATAAATAAGTTAAAAATAACTACATATTTAAACTTAGAAAGTAAGTACCTGCTTAGTATAAATTTAAAGTGGGTTCAGTGTTTTTTTATTTATTAAACATTTAAAAACCATAAATAAATACAATAAAAATTAAAAAGTAAGTCCAGATAGCTAATTTAAGTACAAATACCTAGGTTCTATAGATTAATCTGATGTGGTGATTTAGGTAAGCTATTTTAAACCTCGTTGGGAGGTATAAATTCTGGTCTGCAAAAAGTTGATACTCTCAAATAATTTTCATCTATAGATAACATTAAAAACAAAATTTGTGGTTAATGTTACGTCAAGTTTAATTTTTAAAAAATTTTTAAATTTTTGTATAAATAAATAAAATAAACATTAAAATACGATTGTAAAAACCAATTATTAATTAAAAACAATATAGAATAATAAATGAAATCAAAAAACACTTAAATTTCTTCTGCATAGAAATTTTAAACCAAATCAGTTTAATTTTTTGTTTTTATTTTTAACATTGAATTAATTATTTGATTATAAAATATATATCAATGCATAGTTAAATTAATTAAGATACCAATAGGGATGGACAAAACATCCACAAAAGTTCATTATATTGATAAGTGTAAACTAATGCAGCAAAAGGTGAGCTTATGTAATGCTTAATTATTGGGCTACCCCAACTATATTGATAAACGACATGTGGCCTAGCTGATCTCTTTAAATGTCATTATTTAATATGAAACGTTGTTTATATTTAAAACCGTTTGGGTTAGTTGTAGAAGCTTAATTTCTTGTTTAATATTAAGCTCATTCAATTTAATACTAAATAAATATTATATAAATATTAGATTAATATAAAACAAATATTATACCACTGTAATATCATTTAAAAAAAAAATCAAAAACAATCATTAAATATTTTGCATCATTAGAATACGTACTACCCTTCGACTTTTCTATAAATTTGACGTGATAATCATAGTATTTTTTTTCAGGCTCTAAAACAGGAAAATATTTTGAAAAAATTTAAAAATAAATTTAAAATATTTTGATACTTTGATTAGCGAAAAAAAGTCAGACAATAACATCACCATTCACCAGTAATTATATCTATTTTGTATTATTATTTGTTATTAACAATGTAGGTACATTATACAACAGAGACTATAAATACTTACAAACTTTCCCATTAATTTTATTATTTATGGTATTACATTACATAATTCTGTGATTATCATACAAATTAAAATAAAAAGAATATAGGATAATAAATTCAATTAATTTTTATTTTAGATTTATTCGAGCAATGAAAAACAAATTTTACGAAGCTGTTTTTTTTTTTAAAAAAATTGGATGTAATTAATAATATGTAAAACGGGTCATCTAAAAAGCAAAATTATTATATGAATTATTATTTCAATAGAATTGATGACGTATTTTCTTAGTATTGTTCGATTTGTTGTGATATATTTTTTTTTTTATATTTAATAAGCATATTGTTTTTCTACCAATTCAGATATTTTAAATATTCAAACTGAGTATAATTAATCATCAACAAATTAAATAAAATCACTTAAGTTGTATTAAAATATTAAATTCTATAGTTAGCTTTTTTATAATATGAATAATATTTTATACCTAGTATTTTTAAATTTAAAAACTATATAATATACGAAGAAAAAATACTTGTCAACGTTTGAATTTCCTCCAATAAGTCTATATCAATAAATGATTATGTTGTTAAATGTATTTCTAGGAAATATTATATTTTTTAAATTCTAACCCTTAAGTAATCATACTTATATAAATAATAGATCTGTAGTATAATTTTATGAATAAATATATTTCATAATAGTTAATCATTAGTCATTATTTTGTTGTTACCTTCTATAGAATCATACCAATAAGGATCTACACAACAAAGTAAGAAATTGTTATTATAATAATTGATTTATTTATACTTTTTGAATAATATATAAATTAATTTAATTCTTATCTTTAAAGTATTTACTAACTTATAAAAATGAAGTATAACAAGCACCAGAAAAAGGCGTTAATGCTAGAATATGTTCAACTCGACTATACCACGAAAAACTAACAAACATAAGATACACGATGCTAAGTCGTTATATCTCGGTTTTAATGAACCTATAAAATCAGAGTCTGTATATCTTGTTTTGTAAATCAATTTAATGGAGATGAAAAAAATTAACTTCCACTGGATTGTCGTATATAGCACTCGGCATATTTCAAGTTTTATTCTAATAATCTTACCTCCTCTCTCATAGACTGAGTAGTTATTGCGTACATATTCTACAAACATATGATAAACATTTCCATTCAGATATATTAGATTATAGAAAAGTATTAGTTGTATATTGTTTTTTTACTCAGGTTGCCTTTGGTAAACTTTTTTATTTTCTATTAAAATCGATAACAGTCCTAAATTCAATCAAAAAAATTAACCGAAATGCATGTGGGAATGTGTAAGCTACTCTATGACAAACTCTACGCTTTATAATATGGGGTTGAACATAGAAGCTATGAACAGTCTTTAAATGTCAAGGAATATGTGTGTTCAATTTCGAGTCGATCGATTCAGTAGTTTTTAAGTTTATAAGCACCATACAGACGTATATTAATTTATAGATATACAATATTATATTTTTTGTGTCATCCCCTCACAATAACCTTAAAGGTTTGTATAATAATATTTTATTAGCCAAGTGAAAATTAAAATTGGCTTAGTTGCTTATCTGACAATTTAACAAAAAAATTTTACAAACACAGTCATTACGTTTTCAGGAGCAAAAAAACTTTCGGTAAAAAACTAATAAATAAATAGATACTATAAGACTTATTAATGTAAATACTTGAAGAGACACTTTTCAGCCAAAATTAATTTTTCTGTTGTTATTTTTGTACCATATACAGATGTTGAAGATTGTTTTGTTAAAGACTTAATGTCAATATTTTCTGATTATAATAAATTAAAATCATACACTGAGTATTTAGGGAACACAGAGAAAAGCATATTTCCTCCATTTATTTAGGCATCAGGCTCTAATAATTAGAGGATTCTAGTACACGAATGGAATTAATTAAATGCATATTACGCTACAATTATAAATTAATTAAATATCCTTAAATTTTTTTTTTTTGTATTTTTTACCTTATTTAATAATAACGTTACATAAATGAGTAATATTAGAAATCAATATAAGTGCTAAAATTCACAGAGTATGAAGATTTGTTTTAATGGCAAGATGAAAAAATCAACTTTATATTCTATGAAATAATTTAATGAAATATGTTTATTATAATATAATAAACATTTTTAATATTATTATAAACTATCATTTTTACCTCGATGAATTTGAGTTTAAAATCTTAGAATATGTAGGCAGCTATATTTTTTTTTTTATTATTTGTAGTTAAAGAATATAGAATACTGAAATTTAAATACCTATTAATTGAATTGTGTTTAATATGTGATTATAAGTTAAATCGTTTGATATATTAATATATTATTAAATTTAAAAATGAAATAATACATACATTAATATATAAGTATTTGGCTATGTTTTTTTATAATTATAGTATTAACTTAATGTTTTTGTAAACACGTTCTTATACACAGTATAAAAAGTCGATTAAAATCAGATATGATACCATGACTTTATTATTTTTAATCATCATTTCCATTATCTGAACTAATTGATGCATTAGCGAATTTATTATCCAGTTATCAACTTAAGTAATTAATATATATTTTTAAATAATTTTCTCACATACCCAATCTATATGTATGAACGACATTTTTGTATTCATCGTATGCTAATATAATGACATAATAATTATATTTATTCATTATAATTTTTTTGATTTATTTTTTTTTTAATATTAGGTTTTAATATATAAAATATATATATAGTTACTATACTGAAGTAAATATATTATTTTTGTTTTAGAAAGTTAACCAAGCGATGAATGTATTGATTTTATCATGATGTGTTTTTTATGTATATATGATTACACTATAAGTTGACAACAAAATATTTCGATTTTCGAAAAAGTTGGATTTAGCTTGTACTTTAAAGATGTCAAACTTTAAGTACTTAGTACTGATTTTTATAAATTGGAAAAATTAATAAATAATTAAGGAAAAATACCAATATTTTGGCAAATCCAATTTTCGACAAAATCGATTTGGTTTTTTTGATTAACCTCATCTAACTTTGGCATTTTCACTCAATGTTTAAATTATGATTAGGGTTAGTTTTAGAAATAAAGTTGGATCTAGTTAGTACTTTAAAGAAGACAAACTTAAAAATTCCTAGTACTTATTTTTATAATTGAGAAAAACAAATCAATGAAAAAAATGTAAAAACGGAATATTTACGCAAATCTAATTTTCGACAAAATTGATTTGGTTCTTTGATTTAACTCAAAAACGAATAATTGTAAATACTTAGCATTTTCACACAATGTTTAAATCATGATTTTTATTATACGATAAAATTAATAACAATTTTAAAAATTTTTTGAGTTATTTATTGGTATAAGATATTTTAAATTTTTATCAATTTTTTTCTATAAATGTCGATATAAATTTATTTTCAAAGTCGATACCCTTGAAAATTTAATAAAAGATTGTATAATAGTTATGCATAATTAATATGTATATAAAATATTAAAAATTCACGGGCATAATATTATTTTTTTATATGTATTTTAAGTTCCGATTTGGTCGAAATTAATTATTTAAGCGATCTCTAACGATATGTTAATTATTTTATTATAATTTAAAAATGGAAACTTTTATATATTTTATATTACTAAGAATGCGTAAGAACTAAATTGAATTCAAATTTAACATATCTACCTATAATGGGTAAAATACTTTTTAAAAGTATTTCAAATACTAGAAATATACACAGATTATAGGTGCCTATATGGTTATATACAAGTGCAAAAGCAATTTCTATGACTTCAGTAATGAAATTATTTTTAGTGTGATTGGACGCTAAAAAAATATTCCAAATACTGTATTAAAAATATTTGTAAAAAGTATTTAAAACACTGTATTGAATACTTTCAAAAAAAAGTACTTAAAAAAGATTCTGAATACTACCCAAATCTGTCACTGTGACCCACTCGACACTCAATGTACAGCAAAGCGCTATCCAGTGACTACCCACTTATACCTACCTAATTTTAATATGTAATGTAGAATTACGAATTACCTAATAAATGGACTAACTACAGTTATATTTCAACAAGTATTTTATATTTTCATAACTTGATGTTGTATGGTTACAGGATTGATGATATTATATTAATAATAAATAACTAACAGAAAATAAAATAATAGAAACTCGGTATGTAAACTATTCACATTTAAAATGTTGACGTGACATAAAGTTGTGAGTAACCACGATAACATAATTTAAATGTATTATAACGTCCCATGTTATTAAAATATTTTTTTTATTTAAAAGTGAAATTTAGATAATTTATAGTATTATACTTACAATAATAGTCTCTATATATTGAAACTGTTAAAACATATTATATGGTTTAAGATTTTTTATCGTTTTAAAAAACACAATAAACTATTGTTAAAATCTTTAATACCTAAAAATTATAATAATGCAAAAGAATGTTTAAATACTTTTAAGTTTGTTAAATTGATGAACTCTGTTAATTTACTATAATTAGAAATTTTTTGAAATAATGTAAAGTCTCCCAAAATACTAGTATAAAAATTATGTTACAACTAACTGCTGGCCGATACAACACATATTTACACACAATTAGCCGTAAGGCAAATTTCCAATACACGCCATACAAGAACGATAGCTTGACATAGTACGCAACGGCCGCCTGTACATGAAAAGCCCTTTCCGCTTCACTTTTCGCAAAACCACGCCATCGCGTTATAATTGTTTGTTTCCGTTAAATTAGAAATCAGGCCACAACTAGACACAATGTTGTACTTACGATACAATGATCTGTTTAGATATCGTATTTAATATTAAATTAATCACCCCGTGTCCAAAGTTCTTTAATTTAGAATTTATTGTATATCATTATATAATACAATAGAATCTAACGACTACAGACTTAAAAACATAAAAACAAACATTTATAGAACTACTACAGAGAAGATTAAAAATATTTAATATAACGTCGATTTCTTACTTCTACAATCTAAAAGTAAAAAAACTATATAAATGAATCTAATATTTTTTGATTTTTATTTATTTGAACTTATATTTACAGCGGCAAATAACTTAATAATTAATAACAAATAATTTTATATTATAATGTGTGTGGTTTTTCGAGCAAAAAAACTAAAATTTAAATTTGAGCATTGCTATTCCTAGATAATTTTAATAGCAGTTAGAAAATGTAGCGATATGTGATACCAGACTTTTAATTTATCCTTTACAGTCGACAAAATAGCGAATATTAAAATATTAATTATAAATATAATTTTAACATTTATTTTAAATTAGTCAAAAAAAAAACTATTGTATACTATGAGCTTACCTTCAATATCTGCAAAATTAAAAATATAATTGATTGTCAAAGAAGATTATTTGTTCACAAACTATTAATTTGCTAGTCTATCAAACAAAAAATATTTAAATATTTAATATACCTATACAAATATTGTTGACATATTTATAACAATTTAATCAAAAAATTATAGTATAATATTATGAGCTTACATTCATCCTCTGAAATGTATAAACATAATTGATTGATTAGTATTCCAAATCATAAGCTATCAGGTTAGGTTATAAGCTACTAAACAATTCTTTGATAAAGGTTAATTTGCATAACAAATGAAATAAGAGTCTTTAATTTATAATATTTTCAACAAAAAATATTTTGAAAACGCCAAGTCTGTACCTAACGTTACGGTCAAAGTATAACGTTTAAACAAAATATACGCGGTCGAATAAAATCACCCAATAATAATATAATTATGAATGAGACGTTTAAATATATTAGTCTCATGTTGTTGAGAAGTTTATGATTCAAATGAGTACAGATATTGGAATACAATAACTATATAATTATTAAAGTTTATATTTTTATAATAATAACATGGCTTCCAATGTAAATAATTAAGTAACTTCTTATTGTAAATTAGGTAAAATACTATATTAATTATGAGCTCACCATCAACACCTATATGAACGTAAAAACAAAACTGATTGATTATTATGATAAATATAATATAATAATTCTATATAGCTTAATTTTTACGGATAAAATACAGTTATTTATTAAATGCCTATAATATAACATTTTCGACGATATTGATATTTATAATATTCCAAAAATGCCAATTCTGTGTCGGGACAAATATTCGGTTTAATGGTTTTTAACAATAAATAGGGATTTGATCACATTACCTATTTAACGGTGACCATAGCTAATTCTCTAATATCTCCTACAAAAATTTTTTGCTTAAACCATACAAATTATTTGTATTAAAATTAAATTATAAGTTTATACTGATTAAACAAGTACCTAGTAGGTTTTTATAATAGTATACACATATAATAGCTGATTGTTATCTATTGAAATTATAATTATATTGACAGGTATGATGATAACGAAAATAATAATCAAATTTGTGGTCATACCTTTGCAACCATCAACTATATAAATGGATTCAAATATTTAGTATTAATATTAAAAAAATTATTACAAGCATACATTTGATATAATACTTCATTTTAAAGAAAAATTGATGATAATATGATTTATAAAAGTTTTGTTGACGTAATGTGTTATTGTTAACTAAGTCATAATAATATGCTTAGTAAATATATTATTTTAAACTTAAATACAGAGCATGTATTCATAAATAAAACCCTTATATTATATATTACATTAAATTTGTCATGAAGTATTATATAACAATAAAATTAATACAATTCTTTATTATGTGCTTATTATAGTTTAAATTATAGATACATAATAATTTATAATAAATTCAATATAATTATACCTAAACTTTTAAATATATTTTTATTATCTGAAATGTATAAATATAAATATTTGACTAATGAATACAAAATTAAATATCTTTAATTAATAAATTTTTATAAGAATTTAAAAAAAAATATTTTATTATAATGCATAGGTTATATTAATTTAAAAAACGCATTAATTTAATACGACGGGTTTCTACATGAATAATAATTAAAGTAATTATCAAAAATATACTCGTCTATTTGATATTATTGTATTATTTTTTAAATAAACAAGTTTCACTACACATAATATACATATTTAGGAGTTTAAATTTTAATAAAGATCTTCAAATTATATTTTAAAATTATAAATTCATTAATTTTCAATAGCGATTTAATACAATTAGCTGAAGCTAAAATTTTATGAAATTAATTATTTAAATTGAATAAAAACGAATATTCCTTTAATTATTTTACGGTATTCATTGTAATTACACAAATATTAAAATAAAATTTTCAAAACGTAGATATTGATATTTTTTTATGTATAAATCTATTTTTTAAATATTATATAGAATAACATTAAACCAATTTTATTATATCTCAATTATTATCATATATAATACTACTTTGGTATGTCGGTAAACAAATAATACTCGTTTAATACGTAGAAATATTTTAAATTCAACAATCAATTAGCAATGATTACCTCCGAGTTTATTTCGAATAACCTACTAAAGTATTTATTATAACTTAATCAATCAACTTTATATTAATTATTTTACTATACAGTTACATTATGATATAATAAAATTCCTAAAAACTTTACAAAAAAAGTAGAACGATTATTAAATAAGTGTATTTTTATTATTATTAAAATACAATAATTTTTGTCTTACGTTTTTCCCCTAAAATTATAAAAACAATGTATTTTTTTTATTATTAGTTCATTCCTTAGAATATTCAATTTCCTCCACATATTTAATGAAAATATTATAGTATTATACTATTCACTCACAGAGGTCTTCACAAAATTGTGTAGGTTTCATTGGAATATCTGTAAACACATCGGAAATAATCTTTGAAATCTATCGAGTTAAAATTTTTATTACATATTTAAAACAAAAACATTTTATTATTATATACTACATAAAACAATTATATGGGTGAATACTTTATTTATTAAAAATATGCATTAAAATACTTACCAATTCTTAAATTAAACTTGACTGACTGTCAATTTTGAATGAAAAAAGCAAGTGTTTTAGTCCCTATCCTGTACCTACTTTGTATACAGCCGATAATCGATATACCAAACAATTATAACACAATAATACCTATGTTTTCCGATGGTATAGTAATATTATCGTTAAGTATGAGTCAGCATTCTGCAACTAATGACTTACAGAAGTCAATGTAAATCATTTTTTGACTGGAAAAGGCATGAAAGAATTTAGATTAATAGAGATGGACTGTAAATAATTTACGTAAAACCAAAAACATTGAAACTGTATTGAATAAATCACCAATCTCACAAAAAAATATCATCAATACTCCTTGAATCTCGTCTAAACGGGAAACAATGCGTCCTGATCCTCAAAAAATAAATGTAAATTAAAGAAAAAATGTGAAAACTTTTAATACGATTAATAACTGATTAATCGGAATGAGTTCGACACCACCCCAAGTTAACCATCGACAACAAACAACTACTTTAATATATAGCTATTATAAAATAGATTTAATTTTATGGCATTTAACTATGAGGTTGCGCCAATAAGTCTAACATTCATTGATGATCTATGAACTACAATGCTGTCAACACATCGCTCTTTGGACTGCAGGATACCAGTTCTAAAGAAACAACGCAATTTATTGTGATTTAATGATGCCTAAAATAGCATACAAAATCCAAAGGTTTATTTACCTACACTAGACGACACTATATTACTATATAAATTCATTGGCCATGCAATTACCAAACAATTGTAGAGACGTATTAAGCGACAGAAACCATACAAATTAGTTTAACCCTAGATTACACACATTAAAATTATTCACGAGATTCTACGTACACAGTGTTTTTGATCTTATATTGAAATATATCAAGTACAACTCTATAAATTTCAATAAACAATATTTTATTGCTCTTAAATAAATACAAATTGTCAAATATTCAATTTTTTTCATTAAATAATGAACTTCTTCTATAGAAGAACCTTACTATAGTACAACAGTCATCATTTTGTATATAATTTAGAGTTGTATCTAATTTTACTTGATCACCTTACTAGGAGGTACCTAGGTTGGGTTAGATTCATATTTTGTATATTTGAAGCAATGAACAAAATTCTAAAAGCTCGGTCTTTTTGACCGTGAAGTGTGTATTCTATGGTCAAGAATTTTTATTATAGCTAGAGCAACCTCATTTAAATGCCATCAACATAAATTGTGTATATTATTTCTATATCTACTAGGTATATTAAATAAATAAATTAGTTAAAATTATTTATTTATTTATAAATACATTTGGGTCATTTAAACTAAAAGCCTCATAGTATGTAAAAAAAAAACATACCATCATAGTCATTAATTTTTATTTCTTTGATTTTTCGAAGAAAGTAAATACCTTTTCTGAACATATAATAAATGCTTTTTCAATATCTTTATTTCGTAAATTGTATTATAATAATGATAATCACAATATATCTTTTAAAATTAGGTTAACACGTACACGATAGAATCATGAAAACGGCCCAAAAGTTATTTAAATGTAAAAACTTACCTCAAAATGTCATAAAAGGATGCACATCTTTTAAATGCATTTTAAATGTTCACGATTTTCTGTAATGAGTATTACATTTTTATCACCATAATTCGTATATATTTTTTAAATTGTAATTTATATTGTTTATTTTAGACGTAATCTATTGTGTAACAGACTCAGAATTGTATTTATATACAATATTATTTAGCTTCAAAATTATCTATTTTCTTAAAACTATCTTTAAATTATAGATCATTAACATCTAT